>NW_026057580.1:7943495-8094106 GCF_023721935.1 Panthera uncia
GGGGGGGGGGGGGGGGGGGGAGGGGGGGAGTGGGGGGAGGGTTGTTGTAACCCCCACCGGCTTTGCCTTGACCCCTCGCTCTTCTTGCCCTGAACCGGGAATGTTTCGGGGAGCGTGGACACTGCAGGGAGACTGGGGCAGCTCTCCTCACTGTAGATAGATGCAAGGGGCTGATGATTTATTCAACACCGATCTGTTGAGAGCCTATCTTGTGCAAGGCACCACCGGGGCTGGGCTCCCTCCGGTAGAGTGCAAAATAGACCAAATCTCTACCCTCAGGCAGAGCATGTGTGAGGGAAAAATGCTGAGTATAATAAATAGTGTAAAGAATATGTTTTAAGATTGTATGCACAAAGTAGGAAAATAAAGCTAGGGAAAGGGGAAGATAATGGGAGTGTTCACAGGGTGATTAGGTACTAGGCATTTATGGAGAACGGGGGTGGCTGAATCTGATTGTAAGCCCCTCAGGTGGTCCTGCAAACTCTCCTTAGCCACAGACCTCACCACTCCCTATTGTGTGTACCTGGGCTGATCACACATGTTTCCTGCCATCCCTCTCCCATCCTCCCTCACCAGAGGCACCGAACGAAATTCATGACCCTAGTGACCAGGGGGAATGCCCACGTGCAGCATTTGTTCAATGAGAATTCTCTGAGTACTGATTTCCTGTTAGGTGTTAGAGCCTGGAGGAATTCAACAATTCAACACCTAGTTAGGGGGGCCAGATGACAGTACCTACCCCAAGGATGAAGAGGATAGCCACGTGAGTGCACAACGTCCCAGAGAAGGTCAAAGGGCTCTGGTTTAGGGTCATCCAGGAAGGCTTCCTGAAGGAGGCAGCATCCCGATGAGTGTGCTGGGATTCTGATGAGCCAGATGGGGCAAGAGGCAGCAAAGGATTATTGAGACAGGCCAGCAAAGCCAGGAGACATTTGGCAGGTGGCTGGGCTGGGGTCCCAGAGCATACTGGACACCCTCCATGTAAGGAATACGTTCATGTCTGGAACTGATGAAATCCCACCATCTTCCACACCCTAGCAGTTCCTGGTTCCAGTTGCCCTCTCATCAACCTGGAATTTCCCATTGCCAGGAGGAGATGTGTTGAGCATGTAGAGGAGAAATCACGGACTCCACTCAATTGCTTGTTTGCTGGGTAAAAAAGGACATATTACTTAACCCCTCTGAGGTTTAACTTCCTTGTCTTAATAAGCTGTGTGACAACTTACTTAATTGATCTATGCCTTGGTTCCCTTGTTTGGAAAATGGACACGGCAACAACACCTGCCTCACAGGTCCTGTGAATGTTACACAAGACAATAAAGATGAATTGCTTAGCACGTAAGTACTCAGAGACTTTTCTTGTTTTTATTATCACGATAATTACACTTGCTTCACGGGGTTGTTGGAATTAGACAAAGGATGTCAGGCACCTAGTTTAGTGCCTGGAACACAACAGGTGTGAAATAAATCATGACTATTATTACCGTTAACTACGTGTACCCCCAAATCTCTCCCCTTTTGGTCTACCGTGGTGCTGTGACGTTCCTGTTAGAATTTTCTTAATGTGAAGAGGCTAATTCCCCAAGAGCTCTTAAAATACAATCTGGGATGGATAGACTACAATACCTGCCCCTCCCCTACGTTAGCCTGCTTTGATGTAGATGGAATGGAGCCCAGGACTGGTATGTTTTAAAAAGGTAGTAAAATCCAGAGCATGGGACACTGATGGATAAAAGACGCTCGGTGTCCCTTGGCAGCCAGGCATTTGGTGGAGGATGGTAAGAGTGGGAAGGGTATGGGTATTCCCAGGGGATGGGGTCATAATGCAGAGGGGAAGAAGGGCTAGGGGGCTGGAGGTTGACAGAAGCTGAAACCAGTTAGGGCAGCTGTGGGAAGGAGAATAGAGGGTTAGACCTGATGGGGCAGATGATGGAGAGAGCAGTAGGGAAGTGAAGAGGCTGACAGGCTGGGCTTACTCCCCTTGAAGTTGAGATATGCCCAACCTACAATTAAGACCCTAGCAGCCCAAGCCCGGGGGGGGGGGGGGAATGGGAGTGGAAAACACACACACACACTGGTCCATGTGTAAACAAAATAACATTTTATTTTGGAAATTGACACAGAATTTCCATGCTTCTTAAAATTGAACTAGCTTCCTTCCCTATTTTCTGATTGTAAAACTTATGCTTATCAGAGCTGACCACCCCCATCTCTCTCCCCCCTTATTGTTCTGTGCCCCATCCAGAGAATAATACATTTATCTGTTTCACTCTTCAAGGCACTTTTCACATCTCGTTTCCCCAACAATTCACTGTTCTCAGTCCCATTAAGTTCCAGATACAGGGATTCAATGGGACCCTTCTCCCCACTGAGAGCCCCAAGCCATGCCTCGGTCATGCTAGCCTCCTGCGCTAGACTCGGCATGCCACACAGAGCAAGGAGGCAGGCACAGCCCTCCCCGTATGAGTTTCCAATGCAGACAAGACAAAAAGGACATGTTCAGACCGGCACTGAACAAGCCTGTGGAATCCACCAATGAGTGAATAATGGATTAGTGATCAACATCACATGGTTAGCCTGGGAACGGTGGAGGGGAGATGGGAAAGATTTGGATTCCCTTTTTGTTCCATCCAATATGGAAGGCTTCAAGGAGGAGGTGAAGTTTTGAAGAGTTTCTCTATACTCCCCACATCTCTGGTTGGAAAGGAAGGGCAGGAAGTGTGTCCCAATTTTGACAGAGCAGGACTCTGAAGCCCAGAGAGGAAAAGTGACTCGTCAAGGTCACACAGCGCATCGGTGACAGAGCTGGGCTAAAAACAGATCTCCTGACTTTTGGTCAGGTGCTGTCGTCACCAGATTCCTCTACCTCCCCCGCAAACCTGCACGGAGGTGGGGCAGGACAGAGCGGGGAAGCCATTGGCCCAGGAGCCCATGGTGTTTTATTTTTTGAGCTGCCTCCCAACAGCACAGAGGTGAGCAAGACACCCCCAAGGGACAAAAGTACTGTAAAAACAGCCTCACAGCCCCTTCTGCCCTCTCCTTATCTTCCCACCAGCTGGCTTCACACTTGCAAATTGGTTTCCATCACCTGCTGGGTGGACAGAGGCTGTTGCCAGCTGTGCCCTGAATCTGGAGACCAAAGTGTCAGGAGTCTTGGAATTGTAGCTTTCTCTGCTCATGACTCATGCCAGGGGGGTTAAAAATGTCCCGAAGACCTATTGTCTTGACAAGACATTCAATCTTGGGAGGTGCCCAGAGTTGGGACCCAGACTATGCATGAGAGAGGGCTCACCCTAGGACATACACAGACAATGGCAAAGTCAGAGTGCTTTTCTTAGACCAGGCACTTCCCAAGCACTTTACACACATTAACTATGAGGATAGGTTCGATTACTACAGACGTGGAAACGAAGGCCCAGAGAGGTTAGGTAACTTGCCCAAGGTCACACAGTTGGTAAGCAACAAAGCTGAAATTCAAACCCAGGCAATCTGGTTCCAAAAGCCAGGCTTTTAATCATTTAGCTAGGAAAGGAGCAAACACTTACTGAGAGTCTTATTGTGCACAGGAGGATTTTACATGACCTCATTTAGTACTATTATCCCCATTTTACAGATAAGGAAACTGAGGTTTCGCCAGGTCTTTCCATGAGGCCTCAAAGCATAAAAAAGGAGATCTTTGATATGGTCCATAGGGTTTCTGCTCTGGAACACACGACAGTGGCCTGGACACCATCGCCACCTAGTGGCATTGTACCTTAAATGCGGGCAGGTTACCTAATTGGATGCTGGGTATCAAGTTCAACAACACCCAATGAAGATTTTGTGTTCTGGCTTTGGTTTTTAATTCGTGTCCTGAACAACAGAGAGACGTGGTTCACTAATATTTGATATTGAAGACGCGGTAATGGGCAGAGTTCACCATTTGTAATATCAGCCTCAAAATTAATACCTAGGGGAGAAGAATGTATATGGTGTGTTGATTTTTTAGTTTTCTAAGAGCTTTTGTATACATTATCTCCTTTGACTCTTACCACATCTGGTACTACTTTGACTCCTACTATTTTTTAAATGTTTATTTTTGAGGGGGAGGGGGAGAGGCAGAGAGAGAGGGGGACAGAGGTTTTGAATCCAACTCTGTGCTGACAGCAGAGAGCCTAGTGCAGGGCTTGAACTCACGAACTGTGAGATCGTGACCTGAGCGAAGTCAGACACTTAACCAACTGAGCCACCCAGGCGCCCCTTGACTCTGACTATTTTTAATGAGGAAATGAGATTTGTCAAGGGAGCCTTGATTGAGTTGGCATTGGAACCTAATCCTAGTGGCTCCAGAACCTGTATCTTATGATTGGAGAAGCCCCATTGGGTCAAACTCCCACCTTCCAGACCCAGAGACTTGCCCAAGGATTTCATGGGTCAGTGGCAGGCCTGAGTCTTGATCGCAGGTCTCCTGAATACTAGGGCTGAGTTCCTTTCCAACCCTGGACTGTATTTTGGCTTCCAAAGCAAACCCTACCAGAAGGAAAAACCAAGGTTTATGCAAAGGCTTTGCCATGAGGCTCGCTGCTGCAAAACACCCCCTTCAGCCCATGGTCTCTGCTTTGCTGCTTTCCAGGCTGAGGGTCTGGGGTCTTCCTTCCAACTGGTTCTCCTTCATCATGCAGCCAGTGTTAGGCCGAGGAAGAGAAAAAAAAAAATGACACTGGTAAATTTGTCTGCTCGCCACCCCCACCCTCCTGCCACTCGTCCCCTTTCATACTGGTCCCCCCCCCCCCATTCCAGAGCCAGGAAGCCCAAGCCAAGAGGAAAATACCCTCATGGGATGTAGAGCAAGGGGACTGGAATCTGATCCTGGTTCTGCCACCAACTCTCCAGGTGGCCTCTCAAACCTCAGTTTCCTCACCAACACAATGGGTATGGATCCCAGCATAGTGTGTTAGAGCTGCAGACTGCAAACCACCCAAGTGCCCCTCTACATGGGATGTATTAGAAATGCCATGGCATAGCCAAGCGATGGAGTATTGTTCCTTTTTAAAGGAAAGCTATTTGGGGCGCCTGAGTGGCTCAGTCGGTTGAGCGTCTGACTTCGGCTCAGGTCATGATCTCGTGGTCTGTGAGTTCGAGCCCTGCGTCGGGCTCTGTGCTGACAGCTCAGAGCCTGGAGCCTGCTTTGGAGTCTGTGTGTGTCTCTCTCTCTGCCCCTCCCCTGCTCATGCTCTGTCTCTCTCGTGCGCTCTCTCAAAAATAAATAAGCATTTAAATAAAGGAAAACTATTTTATTTTATCTTCCGTAGGCTTCAGGCCAGCAGAGTCCAACGTGAGGCTTGAACCCATGACCCTGAGATTGAGAGTCGCATGCTCTACCAACTGAGCCAGGCAGGCACCCCTCGAGCAATGGAATATGATGCAACTGATAAAAAAAAAAAAAAAAAGTGGGGCTGGGGCACCTGGCCGGGTCAGTTGGTGTAACATGTGACTCTTGATCTCAGGGTTGTGGGTTTGAGCCCCACGTTGGGTGAGGAGACCACTTAAAAAAATCGCACAAGGCAGCTCTTGGTGTTCTGATACAAAACAATCACCAAATATCTACTTTAAGGGAAAAAAGGTGCAAGGTTGTGAGTATAGTCACTACCATTGTGTGTGTGTGTGTGTGTGTGTGTGTGTGTGTGTATTCTTTTAAGTGGTGGTGGAAGAATATATACCCATGTTTGCTTGTAAATGCAGAGGGTATTTCTAGCAGGACACAAGACCTGGTTGCCTCCTGGGAAGAAAAGAAGGTGGCTGGATACCAGGCAGGAAGACTCTGCTTTGTGGACCCTCATATTCCTCTCTGATGTGTGAACTATTTAAGCATTTAACTTAACTCAAAAAATTAAATCACATATTTTAAAGTCTATTCATTTTGACAGAAGGAGAGAGAGAGAGAGAGAGAGAGAGTATGAGCAGGGAAAGGGCAGAAAGAGAGGGAGAGAGGGAGAGTCCCAAGCAGGCTCTGCACCAGCAATGCTGAGCCCGACACGGGGCTTGAACCCACGAAACCATGCGATCATGACCTGAGCTGAAACCAAGAGTCAGACACTTAATGGAGTGAGCCACCCAGGCTCCCTGAAGACAGAAACAAATACAGTCGGGGGAGGGGGCAATAATCATAATCACCGCTCACATGGGCTTGCCCACCGCTCACAAGAGCCCCACAGCCAATACCTCTCTTGTCACAATGAAGCTACCAGGGAGGCATCCTTATTATCTCATTTTGCGGATGAGGAAACTGAGGCTTAGAGAGGCGAAGGAAGGAAGGAAGCAGTGGCACTTGGATGCAGACCCAGGTGGCCTGGCCGCCCACTGTGATACCGCCTCCTGCGCACTGCCAGTCCCCGTCCCCCGCAGGGATCGTGATGGACATGGGATGCAAGCCCTTTAAGAGTCGAGAGTGCCCTGCCGATCTGGGCAGAACCGCACCACAATGCATTCTGAAGCTATGACAGAGCGCACTTCCCAAAGATGGCCCCACAATGACTCCCACCCATATGCCCTCCTGCATGTTTCCCCGGGAAGAGGTGGGGTCTATTTCTCCACCAGCCTTCAATCCGGGTGCCCAGGGACTACATGGACCAACGCAACGTGGCAGGAGCGAGGCTCTGTTAGCTCCCAGTGTAGCCCTGAACCAACCTGCATCTTCGGCTCCCTGCTACCCGTCACTGCTCTGGCTGACTGCCGGCACCAACCAGCACCAATGAGCAGCCGTGAGAGAGAAAGCGGTCCTGGGCTTCCAGACCAGTCAGGCCTTCAGAAGACTCCAGCCCCGGCAGCAGTCTGACTGCAGACACACCAGAGATCGGGAGTGAGAAAACCACCCAGCTGAGCTGAGTCAACCCACAGAGTCAGGAGACCACGTAACACATTTTTGTTTGAAGCCACTGAGCTTTGGCCTGGTTTGTCATCAAACCAGCAGTGGATAACCAGAATGGAGGCCCTACGGTGAGCCTGCTCTTCTTGCCGCCCAGTTCTTGGCTGCGGCACTGTTGCACTGTAGTGTTCGATTGGCAGAGGGGAGGGAGAGAGGCAGAGACCCTGGACGGCTCCTCGGTGACAGCCTCCAGCGACGACAGCCATCACGAAGCTCGAAGCTCGAAGCTCGAAGCTCAGCTTGAGTGTTGTCACAGCTCCACCTCCTTGTCTGTCTCAGTCTCTCCTTTTGCCCTGATGGCCTGGGAGGCGCCAGCAGCACCATTTCTGGTTGTGTTGACAATGTGCCCTGCTGCCCCTAAGCCACGTGTCACCACATCATAGCACCGCTCAATCACACAGTGGGGCACAGGCTACTCCGTCGGGTATCTGTCTCCCTGGCAAAATTGGGAGCTCCTTGGAACTTGGCTCACCCTCAGTGTGGAGTGGGACGGCTTGGCCCCATCATCCGGGCCCCGGGACCCTTCTCAGTCCCGCATTGTTTCTCTCTTACTCTCTGCCTCTCTGTCTGATAAGGTTCCGCGTGGTCTCACTCACAGACTCACTGAGAAACAAATACAGACCGGCAGCATTCTATCCAAGCCATACTTCGTTTCTTCATTCATTCCAAGTATGGAGGGCCTATTGTGTCCCAGGCACTGTTCTGGGTGCTGGGAATACAGCCATGAACAAGCGAGGCAAAATCCTTGCCCTCCTGGGGCTCCCAGCCCAGTGGGAAGAGAGACAATAAGCAGATAAACAAATACACAGTCATGTCAGGTGAGTGGTGGTACTATGGAAAATAATAGGACCTGAGAGTTAGATAATCTTTAACAAGGATAATCTTTAATAAGGAAGATCAATGAAAGTTCCCGAAAAGTCATCAAAACAACATGAAAATGACTCAAAGAAAGAATCGAAACTTCTTCTTTTTTTTTTTTTTTTAATTTACTTACTTATTTTCATAAGAGAGAGAATCCCAAGCAGGCTCTGCACTGTCAGCGCAGAGCCTGACTTGGGGCTCAAACTCACCAACCGTGAGATCACGACCTGAGCTGAAATCAAGAGGCAGATGCTTACCTGACTGAGCCACCCAGCTACCCCAGAATCAAAACTTCTTGACAAAATTCACATCTGCAAAATCTGATCAGGGAAATTATACTTGGTAAAAATAGGAGCACAAAGAAAATTCACAAACATAGGAGCTTTAGATAGTAACACCTGGTGTGTACTTTCCTTCCATAAAAAAAAGTCAATAAATCACATGGAAGGGGCGTCTGGGTGGCTCAGTCTGTTAAGTGTCCAATTCTTGATTTTGACTCAGGTCATGATCACATCGTTCGTGAGATGGAGCCCCGCTTCAGGCTCTGTGCTGACAGCGTGGAGCCTGCTCAGGATTCTCTCCCTCTCTCTCTCTCTCCCTCTCTTTCTCTCTCCCTGCCCCTCCCCTGCTTGTACATGCACGAGCTCTCTCTCTCTCTCTCAAAAGTAAATACATAAATATTAAAAAAATAAATCACATGAGATTTTTTTTTAATTACTCGAAAATAATTGGTCCTGGGGCACCTGGGTGGCTCAGTCGGTTAAGCATCCAACTCTTGACCTCGGCTCAGGTCGTGATCTTATGGCTTTGAGATCGAGCCTTGCATTGGGCTCGGCACTGAGCATGGAACCTGCTCGGGATTCTCTCTTTCCATCTCTCTCTGCCCCTCCCCCATTTATTCTCATGCACTCTCTCTCTCTCAAAATAAATAAATAAACATTTTTTATAAAGCCATAAAATAAAATAAAATAAAATAAAATAAAATAAAATAAAACAAAATAAAATCTTGAAAAATTTTTTCCAAGGGACTCCTGAGTGGCTCAGTTGGTTAAGCATCCAACTTCAGCTCAGGTCATGATTTCACAATTTGTGAGATCAAGCCCCACATCAGGATCTGTGCTGACAGTGTGGAGCCTGCTTGGGATTCTGTCTCTCTCCCTCTCCCTCTGCTCTTCCCTGACGTGAGCTTTTCTCTCTCTCTCAAAATAAATAAATGAATTTTAAAAATTAAAAAATAAAACTTAAAAATTTGTTTTCCAAAAAAAAATTTTTCCAACCTAACTGTTTTGTTAAACCTTTTTTTTTTTTTTTTTTTTACAGTTTATTTATTTATTTTGAGAAAGAGAGTGCATGAGCAGGGGAGGGAAGACAAAGAGAATTCCAGGCAGGCTCCTTTCTGTCTGCGTGGAGCCCGATTCGGGGCTTGAACCCACGAACTATGAAATCATGACCTGAGCCAAAATCAAGAGCCGGACACTCAACCGAATGAGCTACCCAGGAGCCCCTCCATCTGAACTATTTTTAAGTGCATGGTTCACCAGTGTTAAGTGTATTTAAATTACTGCGCCATAGATATCTGGAACTTTTTCATCTTACAAAACTCTATAGCCATTAAACACTAATTTCCCCTTCTCCCTCCCCTAGCCCTTGGCAACCACCTATTTTCTGTTTCTATAATTTTGACTACTTCAAGTACTTCCTATCAGTGCAATCATAAAGAATTTGTCCTTCTGTGACTGGCTTATTTTGTTGGGCATAACGTCCTTGAGTTTCATCCACGTTGTAGCATAGGACAGGATTTCTTTCTTTTTTAAGGCCATGTAATATTGCCTCGCGTGTAGACGCCACATTTTCTCCACCTGTTCATTGAACCGTGGACATTTGGGTTACTTCTGCCTCTTGGCTACTGGGAACGATGGCTGCGATGAACATGACATGTGCAAATATCTCTTGGAGACTGCTTTCAGTTCTTCTGGTTACATACCAGGAAATGGGATTGCCAAACCATATAGCAATTCTACTTTTAATTTTTTGAGGAATCTCGATATTATTTTCCACAGTGGTCACACCGTCTTCCATTCCCACCAACAGCGTGCAGGGTTTCAACCTGTCCACATCCCCACCAGCACTTGGTGTCTTCTGGGGTTTTGATCGTTGCCATGCTAATGTCTATGAAGTAATATTTAGCTGCATTTTTACTTGGAACCTGACATTTTCTAAAGCTCCCCGGGTGACTCCCACATGGGACCAGGGCTACACTCTGAGAATCTGAGCGCTAAGATGTTTCCCAGTTCAAAAAAACCCAAGGACATCAAGCACAGGGGGACAACAGGCACCAGGAGATGACAGTAGCAGGGACGCTCAGAGCCTCCACAGCTGGTAGGGGCTCCACACCCAGCCTGGCTCATCTTTGTCCCCTCCGGTCCTCCTGACACCGCAACTCACTGGGAGCCCGACAGCAAAGGTGTTTGGGGAATTCTGGAAGGTACCACTCCCTGTTTCTGATTCTTAAGGATGAAAGGTTCAGTCTGTGGAATTTGACTGGAGGCAGAAAGTCAAATCGTCACCTTGAAGGGAAAAGCCAGGCGCAGAAGGCAGCTGGAACACGGTTCAGTGCCTGCTCCCAATTTGCAAAAACCCACTTCTATTGTTGAGGAAGTGGACCCACCATATGGCATCAGCCTTGCCAGCCCTCCCAGCCAGCCCCAGAACAAAAGCTGAGGCATCAGAGGGGAACATGACCAGCCATTCCATCCATCAGAATGCCGGGGCTCCAGGAGGTAACTCGACTCCACACTCAGCCAGGTGGCTCCCTCCCACACAGGGAGGGGCAGCAAGGCAGGAACAAAATGATGACTTTTGGAGTGGCCCTGATACATCAAATTATCTGCCTTCCCCTTCATCTGGCCTCGCCCTGCAGGCTGCAAGGAGCTTTGGTGTCTGGCTGCTCAGTTTGTCATTTCAGGCCAGAGGCGAGGGAGGGGGCGCCTCCAGGATACTCCAAGGCCAGTGAAATGGGCCTGCAGGGCGACCACCACGCCCACAGTGTTATTTATGGCACCGGCCAGGCCAGCTGGTTTGTGCCTTCCTCCTGCTCCATCTGGCCCTCCCTGGCAGGGCTCCCGCCTTGACTTACCACCGGCAGGGCCATATGTCCTGCCAGCCTTCAGGGGGCCTGTGAGTGCCAGGGGCGGGGAGGAAGATGAGAGATAATTTTCCTTCCCTTTTCACCGTGCTGGTCCCCAGGAGGAGGTTCCACCCATCCTGGTGTTTCCCAGAGCCCCAGGTAGAAACTCCCAACCGGGTGGAAAGGGTGGAGGACGGTGGAGTTGGAACAGCAGGATTCCCTTCTGGAACTGGAGGCTGGGAGCCATCCATTCCTCCCTCCTTGGGTTACCCCTTAGTGACAGTGACAGGTACAGGCTTCTGTTAGCCCCAGGCAAGTTTCCCAAGGGCTGGGGATGGTACTTGCTTGGGCTCTGGGTCAGACTGGGATTCCAAAGATGGCCCCATCCATCGCCCTCTGCGTGCACCTGCTGCTCCCTTCAGGAGGTGGAGTCTGTGTCCCTCTCCTTGAATCTGGGTGGGATTTATCTCACACTGGGGAGAAACTGCTGGTCATGGAAAAAAACTGAGTTGCGGGACAGGGATGACAGAAACGGAGGGAGAAGGGCCAGACAAAAAGTGGATGGGCCAGTTACAAGTTTACTTGCCTCTTGGCTCCAACACCTCCTTTCTTCTCCATACCAGCTGAGCTCACAAGGAAGCACATAGAGCACCTAGTCTGTCCACCAAAAAGGCTAGATGCAGTGATCAACCCAACAGCAATGAGCTTCCCGAAAGCCCAGATTGTGGTCCTGAAATATCATTTCCCAAGAAAATGGGAGAAATGCCTGGCTTCAAGGCTGGAGCAGAAAGGTAGGAAGTGCAAGGTACGTGATGAGCCTTGATGCACCAACTAGCCAGAGGCTCCAAAGACTAAGAGGATCGTGTCAAAAGGACTCAGAGCCAGTTTGAAGAGGTTCCCACTGGACCCTGTGAGCTCTAATGAGGATAAGAAATACCATGGATTCAAATCAATCAAATACGCATAAATCCATGGGTTCACAATGCTATTAAAAAATAATTGGGGGGAGCCTGGGTGGCTCAGTCGGTTAAGCAACTGACTTCGGCTCAGGTCATGATCTCATGGTTCGTGGGTTCGAGCCCCATGTCGGGCTCTGTGCTGACAGCTTGGAGCCTAGAGCCTGCTTCAGATTCTGTGTCTCCCTTTCTCTCTGCCCCTCCCCCACTTGTGTGCGCGCACTCTCTCTCTCTCTCTCTCTCTTTCTCTCTCTGTTTCTCTCTCTCTCAAAAATAAATAAAATGTAAAAAAAAATTTTTTTAAATAAAGTAAAATAAAATAAAATAATCGGCCATGCCCTGATTCTCAGAACGACCTGACCTTCCTTGCACATCGCCAGCCAGTTTGCGAAACCCCAAAAACGTGCGTCTCCACTTCTCTTGAAAGTTTACGCCAAAGAGGGGTTGGGTTTTTTCCTTTACAGGGTTGGCACACAAAATCACTGAGTGGCCATGGCTCTGGGAATACAAGTGGAGTGCCCCCCACCCCCACAATAATTGGCCTCCTTGATAGGGAACCAATTCATTGTCTTGGAAATTGGTAAATAAAAGGAATGACCCAAGCATTTATCCTGCCTTCCCAAGATGAACTATGTGACTGGGTAGCCAGGTAACAGATAAGGGGAAGCATCTCTTTATAAAAGTATTGAACCAATAAATGAAATCATAGAAATTGAACATCATCATTTTGCTACAGCCTGTGAATTAACTGATATAGGCATTGAGCACTGATGGCTGCTAACATCACAAAAAGAGAGACAGCCAGACATCATGTGCCTCCTGAGGGAGTAGCCCACCACCACCTAAATGTTGGCAAAGGAGTCTGACCTGAATCTGATCAATCCTCTGGGTCCCGCTGCTGATTTGCCATAAACGCAGGAGACAGAGGGACATGTTGAATTGCACTGTGCATCGATTAGAAAATCTAGGCTGGGAAACTCTACAGTAACAACCCAGGACTTCAACAAATTCACCGTTAAGAAAAAAAAAATGGGTGAAGAGTGTGGCCAACATAGCCTCAGTGACCCTGAGTGAGTCATGTCCCTGTATAATCCCTTCCTCTTGAGTACAAGCATGACCTACGGCTTGCTCCTACCCAAGAGAATATGGCAAAGTGATGGGATGTCACTACCATGACTATGTTTTGTTATATAAGACTCCATCTTTTTTTTAAGGTTTTTTAAAATTTATTTTTGACAAAGAGACAGAGCATGAGCAGGGGAGGGGCAGAGAGAGAGAGAGAGACAGAAGTACAGAATCCGAAGCACGCTCCAGGCTCCGAGCTTCAGCACAGAGCCCAACACAGGGCTCGAACCCATGAACCTGGAGATCATGACTTGAGTTGGAGTCAGACACCCAACCAACTGAGCATCCAGGCACCCCAAAAAACCTTTTTGTTCTGGACTAATTGTAGACCTAGACAAAAGTTGAAAACATAGTACCCAGAGTTGTCTTATACCCTCCACCTGGCTTCTCTTAGTGTTATTCTGTGTCGCCAAGAGTAGGGAGGTAACACAGGTACAACACTAGTTAAACTACAGACCTGACTTGAATTTCATGAATTTTTTTACTAATGTCCCTTTTTGTTTCCATGATCTGATCCGGGACCCCACACTGCATTTAGTTGTTATTTTTCCTTAATCTGCTTGAATCTATAAGTCTTTCCTTGTCCTTATGATGCTTATCAAGAACATTTTTTTAATGAGCAAACCAAAACAAAAATTTTTTTTTTTAAAAAGAACAAAGTGGGGCGCCTGGGTGGCTCAGCCAGTTAAGCATTCGGCTTTGGCTCAGGTCACGATCTCACGGCTCATGCGTTAAGAGCCCCGAGTCAGGCTTTTTGCTGTCAGCACAGAGCCCACTTCAGATCCTCTCTCTCTCTCTCTCTCTCTCTCTCTCTCTCTGTCTCAATCTCTCTCTCTCATTCTGCCCCTTCCCTAATCATGTGCTTTCTCTCTTTCTCTCAAAAATAATAAATAAAAAAATTTTAATAATAATAAAGAAAGGAAAGAAAGAAAGAAAGAAAGAAAGAAAGAAAGAAAGAAAGAAGTTAGAAGACTTACACTACCTGATTTCAAGACTTCTGCAAAGCAATGGCATCCAGGAAGTGTCGTGCCCGTGTCAGGACAGCCCCAGGGAGCAGAAGAGAAAAGAGAATCCAGAAGCAGATCCAGAAATTTATGGTCTGTTGATTTTTGACAAAGATGCCAAAGCCATTCAACGTGGAAAGAATGGTCTGTTCAACAAATACACTGGGAGAACTAGATGGCCGTTGGAAACAAAAAGAATCTCCATCCTCACACACACACACAAAATTGAATTTGAAATCGATCATAGATGTGAGTGTAAAAGGTAAAAACGACAAAACTTCTAAAAGAAAACATAGGAGGCAATCCTTGTGAACTTCAGGTAGACGAAGATTTCTTAGCTAGGACACAAAAAGCACGGTTGTTAAAAAATTAATAACGTAGTCTATTAATAATTAATTAATTTAAAACTTCTGGTCTTCAAAAGACACTGTCAAGAAAATGAAAAGACAAGCCAAGAATAGGAGAAAACATTCACAGCACATGTATCTGCAAAAAGGACTGGTATCCAGATTATATAAATAACTCCTACAATTCAATAATAGGAGGAAAAAACGATCCAGGCTTAGAAACAGGCAAAAGACTGATCACACGCTTGAAAATGGTTATGATGGTGAGTTATGTGCATTTTACCACAATTTAAGGAAATGTTCACGGGCAAAAGATAAAAAGACCTTTCAGAAAAGAAGGTATCAAAACACCAGGTGTCCACCTTAAATATAGGCCATGATTGTTTGTCAATCATACCTCAGTAAAGCTGGGAGGGAAAAGAAAAAGACGGATGAATGGTCAATATGCCAATGAAAAGATACTTAACATGATTGGTCATTAGGGAAATGCAAATTAGAACTATCGTGAGATACCACTATATACCCTACATACCATAGAACGGGTTAAAAAAAAAAACAGAAAGAAACAAACCAACGGATTTAAAAAGAACTCTGATGATTCTAAATGCTAGCAGCGATGCAAAGTAACTAGAATTCTCATACGTTGCTGATGAGAATGTTCTCCGCTTTGGAGAATAATCTGACAATTTCATGCAGATTTTAACACACACTTCTTATGCAACCTAGCAATCCCACTTGTGGGTATTTACCCAAGGGAATGAAAAGCATACGTCTGTACCAAAACCTGTACACTCATGTTCACAGAAGCTTTAGTCAGATAGAGAAAAATTGATGTTTTTGATGGTGTTTTGATGGTGCCCATCAAAACGGAATGCATAAACACATTCAATATATTTGTTCAGTGGAATATTACACAGCAACAATAAGGAAGAAAATATTGATACAGTCTACAAGGTGAATAATTTTTTTACTGTTTTATTTATTTTTGAGAGACAGATAGAGTGCAAGTGGGGGAGGGGCAGAGAGTGAGGGAGACACAGACTCTGAAGCAGGCTCCAGGCCCCGAGCTGCCAGCACAGAGCCCGACGTGGGGCTCGAACCTATGAGCTGTGAGATCATGATCTAAGCCAAAGTCAGATGCTCAACCGACTGAGCCACCCAGGCGCCCCCTCCGCCATGTGAATAAAATTTAAAACCATTATGTTGAGTGAAAGAAGCCATTTGCAAAAAGGAATATACCATATATGATTTCATGTATATAAAAGTTTATTTTTGTTTCAAAATTTTAGAAAAGGGAAATTTAATCTATTGTGACAAAGCAGATCAGTAGTTGCCTGGACCGAGGAGTGGGAAGGAGGGAGGAGTGTAAAGGGGCACAAGGGAATTTTCCGGGTGATTGAAATGTTCTTCTATCATGATTGATGGTTATATGACTATATATTTGTCAAAACTCATCAAACCGCACACTTAAAATTGGTGAACGTTCTTGGGTATAAATTATACCTCCATTAAGTTCATTTTTAAACTGGGCACTGAACTACAGCATCTAGAGATGGACACATAGGTGACAATGCTCCGTGGAAGTGAATACCATGAGCCGGGCTGGTGGACACTGTTAGAGGCAGCCAGGGGCCGTACTCGGGATGAGGTAAGGAGGGGCTTCTGGATGGGGGGGTGCACAGCAAAGTTCTAGTTCTTGACATGGACGGTGGTTACAAGAGCATTTGCCTTACAAAAATTCATGAAACTAGGGGAGCCCGGATGGCTTTGTCGGTTAAGCGTCTGACACTTGGTTTGAGCTCAAGTCACGATCTTAGGGTTTGTGAGTTTGAGCCCCACACCAGGCTCCACACTGACAGCAGCGGGCCTGCTTGAGATTCTCTCTCTCTCTCAAAATAAATAAATCATCTTTTTTTAAAAATTCGTGAAACTGTACCTTTCTTTTCTGTGGTTTCCTGTATGGTTTTATTTTATAATGGAATAGTAAAAAAATAAACATGAAAAATTTAAAATACTAAATAATTAACGTCTTGAGTGCATGCCGTGTGCGAGGCACTGCTCCAAATGCATCGCTTGTGTGAACTCTTATAATCCTTCCCACAACCCCACAAGGTTGGTACGACTGTTATTTCCACAAAGGAATTGAGGCAACTGAGGCACAGAGAGGCGAAGCGATCTGCCCAAGGCCCCACAGTGACAGTGGCAGAGCCGAGATTTGCAGCAGACCGGGTAGAGGGAAAGACAGGCTCCAGTGGGGGCGGGGAGAGGAAACTCCAGGGGGAGCGTGGCTACCTTGCTCATCCTACTGGACTGAGCCGAGGAAGGAAGTTCAGTAGGAAGAGCATATTGAGTTAGGAATTCCAAAACCAAAATGCACCACAAGCTTCGTTTATTAAGAAATCTTTACTGAGCCCCTCCTGTGTGCCAGGCACTGTCCAGGCTGCTGGGACAGCAGCTCACCAGCTGTGAGCACTGCTGGCAGAAATCTGTGCCCTCGTGGAGCTGACATTCCAAAACTTCCCAAGCATCAGTTTTTCCTGCCATAAACGGGTACTCAAAGCTATAATTAGGCAGTTGAAAGGAAAACACGGGAATAGGAGAAATGCTCAGAGGTTTACAGGTGACAGTGGATGAACCAGACCTTGACAGCAATGTGGATCATCTCTGCAGCAGCAAAAAGAGCAGGGACTCAAGGCAACAGACCCAACAGACTGAAAAAATGTGGCATTCCTGGGGTGCCTGGGTGGCTCAGTCGGTTAAGCATCCGAGTTCGGCTCAGGTCATGATCTTGCGGCTCTTGAGTTCGAGCCCCATGTCGGGCTCTGTGCTGACAGCTCAGAGCCTGGAGCCTGCTTCAGATTCTGTGTCTCCCTCTCTCTCTGCCCCTTCCCTGCTCGTGCTCTCTGTGTCTCATAAATGAATAAATGTTAAAAAAAAAATCTAAACAAAAAATGTGTCATTCCTGAACTCTGTCTACCGTTTTTGTCTCAACACTGATCATTATCAAATAATTTGGGGAACTAATCATGGCTGCTCCATGCAGGTGAGGTCAGAGGAGCTGCCCCAGTGACATACAAAGAGATGACAGTCCCTGAGGGAGAGGTTGTCCATAAGGCATATGTGGAAGGCATGTTCAGGCTCCATTTAGAGGAGAAATCCTACCATCAGCCCCATGGCGCCAGATGTGGGTAACTCATGTATGCATGCGTGTGCGTGTGCGTGTGCGTGTGTGTGTGTGTGTGTGTGTGTGTCCGGGAATGTATCTGCAGCCATCTACCTACATATCACAAACTCACATATGCTGTGGGAGCTATAAATGAAAATTCGCAGCACAGATGGCTCTTTTGAGGAGGTTTCTTCAGGAGTGGGAGGAGGTAACAGGCTACAGGATTAGAAAGCTATTCTAGATGTGGCGAAGGGAGATGCAGGGAACCGGTGAGGCCCAAGGTGTCTGTTGGTGACATGTGATTCACTGCTGTTACAGCCAGTGCATCACCTTACTTGGACCATGAAAGAGTGTGTGCACTGGGTTCCCAGAGGCTCAGAAATAGAGGCCACCCTGCGGGCCATAGGGGGCACTGCTCCCCAGGTCTCCCTCCATTCCTGCCATGACACAGATTCTACTAAAGGCTCCGGAACCTCAAAAGGAAAGGAACTGCAACCAAAAAAATCTTTACAAGCCACAGTTACCTCATTTCAAACCTGGAGCTCCCAGGGGCTCCAGGGACCCCGACCCTGACTTTCATCTTTTGCAATAGCAAAAGGAGTTTATAGATTCCTCAAAGTCAGTGGTTCTCAAGGTTTGCTGCTTTAGAAACTGCTGCTACTCAGCACCCGGGTCCACCAGAAGACGTGTGTAAGACCATTCATTCTCAGCAGCTTTGTTACTTTTTTTCTTTGAGAGAGAGAGAGAGAGAGAGAGAGAGAGAGAGAGAGACTGGGGGAGGGGCAGGGAGAGGGGGAGAGAGAGAGAATCCCAAGTAGGCTCCACGTCCAGCACAGAACCCAACGCAGGGCTCAATCCCACAACCCTGGGATCACGACCTGAGCCGAAATCAAGAGTTGGGCACTCAACCTGCTAAGCCACCCAGGAGCCCCTCAGCAGCTTTATGCATAGTGGCCAAACACTGGCAACAACTTAGATGTCCATCAACTGGTAAATAGATAAACAAATTGTGATCTATCTATACAACGGAATGTCACTCAGCAACAAAAAGCAACAGACTGCCCATACCTGTGACACGGATCCTCACAGACCTAGTGACTGGGAGTTGGGGGGGGGGGAGGGGGGGCGTGTAGCCAGACCCAAACAGACACATCTGTGGTGCCATCAGTCAGAATAGTGTGTATGTGGGAATTGGGGTGGGGCATCGATGGAGACCAAGACTAGGGTTTTGGTCATACCCCATTCTCTCTCTTTATTTTTTTTAAGTTTATTTATTTATTTTTGAGAGAGAAAGAGAGAGGGCACAGGCAGGGGAGGGGCAGAGAGAGAGGGTAAGAGAGAGAATCCCAAGAAGGCTCCACACTTGTCAGTGCGGAGCCCGACTCAGGGCTCAAACTCACGAACAGCAAATTCATGACCTGAGCTGAAACCAAGAGTTGGACACTTAACCAACGGAGCCACCCAGGTGCCCCACATAATCCATCTCTTGATCTGGATGGTAGTTAACATGGAGTCACATGTACACACACGTAACGACACATTGACTTGTAGTCTTAAGATGTGTGCACTTTACCGCATGTATATTACACATCAAGAAAAATGACAAAATAAAATACTGATGCCTGGGCTCCACCCCCAGAGCAGTTGACTAAATTGGTCTGGGGTATGGACTGGGTGAATGGATTTTTAAAAGCCTCCCAAGCTATTCTGATGGGCAGCAGGGGTGAGACCAAACCCCAGGAGAGCTAGAGTCCCTCCTCTCACTGTGCTAAGTCCTGGGCTCTGGCTCCCTGCCCCTGACCTTGACCCCAGTAGAAAGACCCCATTGCAGAGGGACAGCCTAGGGCAACAGGGAAGGCTTGGGGCTCTGCAGTCAGACTCCACTTCCATCACTTCGTACGTCTTGTAACCTAGAAAGAAGCATCTGTTTCTCTAAGCCTCAGTTTTGGGCTTTTGGTTCTTTGTGGTTTCTGAACCTTTAACATGTGGTAGGTGACGTAATTACGCCTTATGCACAGTATAGCATGGCAGTGGTAAAAATGGTGTTGATCTTTATAAAAGTTAATCTTCCTAAAACATACATCTGATCCTGTCACTACTTTCTTTCTTTCCCTTTTTTTTTTTTTTTTTTACATTTTATTTCTAAGTAATCTCTAGACCCAACGTGGAGCTTGAACTTATAACCCTGAGAGTCACATGCCCTCCCGACTGAGCCCACCAAGAGCCCCCTGTCGCTCTTCTTGAAAGCTGTTGCTTTTCACTGCCCTTTGAATAAAATCCTGCTTCCTTCCTGAGGCCACTTGTGCCTTGTCTGTCCCAGCCAGGCTGGCTGCCTTTCAACTCAAGTGCTCTTCTGCAGTAGGACCTGTTGTAGGAACTGCTCCCCTAGCCTGTTCTCAACCCAAGCTCGACTCCTCCATAGGTGTTAACCTCCTTACTCCCCCTTGCTTTCTGTCACCACACCCTGATCATTTTCTTCATAGCTTCCAGCACATAATGGAGGTTTTTGTTGCTTGGCATGGGATCCATGTGTGTTCCTGCCCCGACTCTTGCCCCACCACCTGGCCCAGCGCCAGGCGCTCAGTGCCTAACTGATGCATGGAATTCAGTGAATTCAAGGATATACTGTCATCAGAGAAGTCTTCTATAAAGTCAGAGGGTATTATTATTCGTCCTCATTCCCCATGAGGTTGCTGTTTATTCTGGAAACATTTATTTAAAAATTTTTTTTTAATGTTTATTTATTTTTGAGAGACAGAGAGAGAGAGACAGAGCATGAGCAGGGGAGGGGCAGAAAGAGAGGGAGACACAGAATCAAGAGCAGGTTCCAGACTCTGGGCTGACAGCACAGAGCCCACACGGGCTAGAACCCACAAACCGTGAGATCACGACCTGAGCTGAAGTCAGACACCTAACGGACTGAGCCACCCAGGCACCCCTGGAAACATTTATTAAGTATACCTAACGTGTGAGACTTTGTGCTCACTGCTGGAGAGGACACAGAGAGAAAAGCATGGTCCTTGCCCATCAGAAGGGATCTACCCAGGGAAGGAGACACCTACAGGAATACCATCCACAGGTATTTCCAGGTGAGCTGAGAAGTTCTGTGAGGTCCTTCTTCACCCACACCCTCTCTAGATGATCTCAGATACTTACAAGGTCTTAGATGACTCCCTTACCTAATCTAACCCAACTCTATCCCACAGAACAAATTCTGAGCTTTTTATCTAAAATTATACTGGGGTCGAACCACTCTACTGAAACCACACCTGAAACTAATATAATACTGCATGTTAACTAATGGGAATTAAAAACTTAAAAAAAAATTTTTTTTTTAATTTTTTTGACGTTTATTTATTCTTGAGACAGAGAGAGACAGAGCATGAACGGGGGAGGGGCAGAGAGAGAGGGAGACACACAATCGGAAGCAGGCTCCAGGCTCTGAGCCATCAGCCCAGGCCGGATGCGGGGCTCGAACTCGCAGACCGCGAGATCGTGACCTGAGCTGAAGTCGGACGCTTAACCGACTGAGCCACCCAGGCGCCCCAAACTTTAAAAAATTTTTAAAAGAAAATGAGACTGGTATTTCACCAGTGCGTCTCATAGGCACAAATGCAACAAAACCTGAAATTGAATTCATCTCTCATAAACAATTCAGCGGGATTTCAGAGAAATAGAAGCGTAGCTTATTGAGGAAATGATGTTGAGATAGCAGCTAACCCTTTGGAGTTAAAAATTTTACATCAGAAAACATTGCGGAATAAAAGATCTAAACACAAACAGTTAAGTCACAAAAAAAGACTGAGTATTTTTGCAAGTGAACTAGGGAGTTATTGGAGGGTTTTACGCAGGGGAATGATATGGTCTGATATAATAGAGGGATCACTCTAGCCATTACAAGGGAGGTGACCTGGGAGACTCCATTTCGGCAGAGGGCATTCTATTGCTGCTCTGGGAAGAGAGCAGTCCTACTTGTCTTTTCCAGCTTTTAAGATCTTCTCTTTGTTTTTGATGCGCTGCAATTTCATTATATGTTTAGGCATGGATGTATAAATTTTTTATGTTTTGGGGTTTTTTGTTTGTTTGTGGGCATGGATATGTTCTTAGGTAAATCCACCTTGGGATTCGATGAGCTCAGTGAATCTGAAGTGTGTTGTTTTCCAATAATTCTGGAAAATATTCTGACAGTGTTTCCTTCTTACATACTCTATTATGAGACTTCACTTGATAGTAGACTTTCTCACTCTATCCGTCATACTTCTTATCCTTTCTTTCAAATATTCCATCTCTTTTATTCCCTGAACTACATTGTCAATTTTTTTCACTTCCATCTCCCATTTCACTGAAATGTGTGAAATCTATTGTCTGTTCTTCAAGTGTGTCAAATCTATTGTTTATTCTTTATTAAATGAAATTTTAAATTTCAGAGGCGCCTGGGTGGCTCAGTCGGTAAAGCGTCCAACTTTGGCTCAGGTCATGATCTCATGGCTGGTGAGTTTGAGCCCCACATCAGGCTCTCTGCTGTCAGTACAGAGCCCTGCTTCGCATCCTCTGTCCTCCTCTCTTTCTACCCCTCCCCCACCCGTGCTCTCAAAAGTAAACATTTGAAAAAATAAACAAAAATTTTAAAAAATTCTTTTTTATTTTTTCAAATGTTTATTTCTGTTTGAGAAAGAGAAAGATACAGACCAGGAGCAGGGGAGGGGCCAAGAGAGAAGGAGACACAGAATCTGAAGCAGGCTCGAGGCTCTTGAGCTGTCAGCACAGAGCCCAACATAGGGCTCGAACTCACAAGCCGTGAGATCATGACCTGAACCAAAGTCTGATGCTTACTCGACTAAGCCACCCAGGTGACCCCAAAATAAAAAATTTCTGTAAACATGTTGTGAATACTTATTTTTCAAATTGTGGTAAAATATACATAACAGAATATTTACTATCTTACCCATTTTTAGGTATACAGTTCAGTAGCATTAAGTAATTCACATTGTTGTGCAACCAATCTCCAAAATTTTTTCCATCTTGAAAAAGTGACAAAGATTTTTTAGGTAATAAGACCACAGAAATACTTGAAGAAACTAGATGAATATTTATATAATCGTGAGATGTTGAGTGATGTTTTAAGCATTGTACCAAAGTCTGAAAATCATAAAGATTTGGATATAAAGAAATGTGAAACTTCTACTTCCAAATACCATGAAAATCAAGACAAATGAAAAAAATGGGGAAATTCTTGAAAAAGTATGTGATAAATGATTAATAGCTTTCATATGTAAAGAGTGATTTCAAACCAATAGAAAAAAAAGTTTTCAATAGGAAAACTGATCATGGAAACGAACAATTCATAAAAGAAGGAACACAAATGCCTAAAAAGAAAACTGTTTAACCACAGAAGTAATCAATAAAAATAAATTAAAAGAGCATCTATCAAACTGACAAAAATGAGTAACAATATTACCCAATCCCAGCAGGGTTAATGGGGAAGTGAGTCTTGTTAATAACTGCTGGCTAGAATGAAATTGATAATGCCTTCCTGAAAGTCAGTGTAGAATGTGTCAAAAATGTAGAATGTGCTTTGTTGGTGTGTGTGGGTGGTTCAGTCGGTTAACCATGGCACTCTTGATTTCAGCTCAGGTCATGATCTCATGGTTTGTGAGACGGACACCCCCTAGGCTCTGTGCTATTATTAGCTTGGGATTCTCTCTCTCCCTCTTTCTCTTCCCTCGCCCGCTCTCTGTCAAATAAAAAAGTAAATAAACAGTTTTTTAAAAACGTGTGCCTTAGGGGCACCTGGGTGACTCAGGCAGTTAAACATCCGACTTTGGCCTAGGTCATGATCTCACAGGTCCCAAGTTCCAGCCCTGCTTCAGGCTCTGTGCTGACAGCTCAGAGCCAGGAGCCTGTTTTGGATTCTGTGTCTCCCTCTCTCTCTCTCTGCTCCTCCCCCACTCACACTCTCTCTCTCAAAAATAAATGTCAAAAAATAAAAATTTTAAAAAAATGTGTGCTTTATTGCTCAACAATTATACTTCCAGGAATTTATCCTAAAGAAAATACTGGACAATGGTGCAAATATGTGTGTGGTATTGTTACTTATAACAGTGAAGGATTTTAAAAATACATATCCAGGGGCATCTGGGTGGCTCAGTTGGTTAAACGCTGGGTTGACAACCGCTCAGGTCATGATCTCACAGCTCATGAGTTCAGGTGGCGCGTTGGGCTCTCTGCTGTCAGCACAGGGCCTGCTTCGGATCCTCTGTCCCCCTCTCTCTCTCTGCCCCTCCCCAAGTTGCTCTTTCTATCTCAAAATAAATAGATAAACTTAAAAAAAAAAAAAAAGAAAATCCCTGGGCACCTGGGTGGCTCAGTTGTTAAGCATCTTACTTCCCGCTGAGGTCATGATCTCACAGTTCATGAGTTCGAGGCCCGCATCAGGGGAGCTCCAGCCCCACTTCAGATGAGCACGAGTCCCCCTTCGGGTAAAACACGAGCTCCGGGCGAGCCCCACTTCTCTGTCTCTCTCTGCCCCTCGTGGGATTCTCTCTCTGCCCCTCGTTCCCTTGGGCCCTCTTCTCTCTCAAAAAGAAAAAACAACAACAACAAAAACAACCATACCCACAGTGTTGATTCAACTATCCACCAGTGGACTCCCCTCAATTACATGAAAAGAGATTCATGATGTGTGATAAGCAGAAAAACACAGGTCACCACCATATCTTACATAATGTACATACAAGACATCCCATTGTTGCTATCTATCTATCTATCTATCTACATACTTGCTTGGGTGCGTTTGAGTGTAGAAGCATACATACCAAAATGTCAATAGTCATTACCTTTAGCTCATGGGATTCTGTATTTATTCTTATATTATTGTTATTGTTTCGCCTATATGTTCTCTACCTGCTCAAAAAACATGTATTACTTCCACAATAAGAAGTTAAATTATCGGTAGGAAATAAAGAATTAGCGTGTTTCTGAAGGGACTGCGCAAGCATAAAAGGGATCATTTTCCGACAAAACACGCAGGCTCACAAGCTCCGGCGTCGGCTCCCACGTGCGTGGAGTCCCCCGGGCGGTCGAGGTTCCGAGCCGCAAGGAGCCAACCAGTCCCTCAGGCACCGCCTAGGCCACCCCAGGCAGCCCGCGGGTCCTCGCAGGGGGCGGGGCACGTCAGCCCGGAAGAGACGCCGCGCCGCGCATGCCCCTTCTTTTCGGCCCCGGTCCCGGACGTAGTAGCTGCAGAGGTGAGTTTCTCCGTGGTGCGGGTTCCATCGGCCTCCATCCTGGCCATTCAGTTGTCGTAGTCGCCGCTCCACCCCGCAGTCGGGGCGGAGGGGCCACTCTCCTGCTTCCCGCGCGTCTATTTCTGAGTAGTGAGAGGGGCCGCGGGCGCTCTTTGGCGGGTAGTGGGGCGCTGAAAGAAGCTTGGCGTCCCGTTTGCGGAGGCTGAGGAGGGGGGGATGGAAGCCCTTGTGTCGCGGCGACCCTAATGGCGAGTTTGAGGACACTGTGCTCCTCTTGCCCGTTTTTGTTTCGATCCTGAATTCTTTCCTCCGGGCTCCCTCCTTGCCTGGCCTTGTAGCTCTAGTGGAAGAGTGGTAGGAGATGAGGGAGGGAAGGCCTTGGCCCTTCGGTTTGGGGTCCTGCGTCCCTGAAAGCATGCCTCGCCGTTCCGCGCTAGGTACAGTTCCCCAAATCCCGCCAAATACTGCCGAGAGTACAGGGTTTGCGCCCCCCATTATGCTTCCGTGAGTGTGAGAATGAAGTCTGGCGCGAAGGGCTGCCCCACATCTGTTTTGCCCAAACGTCACGGCACCTTCTTCCTCGAGCGTTTTTGGCAGGTGGAGGAGGGTAACTGGCGGGTGTCAGTTTTGAGGAGTTTGAACTTCTCTTTCCTGCATATTTTCAAGTGTGTGGTTTGAGATTTCAACCCACTGGACGATAATTTTGTGTGATCGTTTGGGGTCATGAACTTTGTTGCTGGACCCTGGCTATTTTGCCCAGAAATGCTCTTGATGGATCACTTTCTTCTAGATGTTGATGCCCAAGAAGAACCGAATTGCCATTTATGAACTCCTTTTCAAGGAGGGAGTGATGGTGGCCAAGAAGGATGTCCACATGCCTAAACACCCTGAGCTGGCAGACAAGAATGTGCCCAATCTTCACGTCATGAAAGCCATGCAGGTAGCCTGGGGGCTGCTGGAGTGGGGTGCAGATGGAGGGATTTTCCACTAAATGTTGGAGGCAGATTCCAAGGAGAGGTCAGGACAGCCAGAGCTGCTTGCTGCCTTGAAGGGCGCTGAGGTAGATACATCCTGAAAGCTTGTCTACGTAATTTAGCTTCCTTTTGCACCAAGTTTCTAGATTCGGGTCTCTAGTTGCATCTTGACAGTTGTTTTCTGTTTTACAGTCTCTCAAATCACGAGGCTACGTAAAGGAACAGTTTGCCTGGAGACATTTCTATTGGTACCTTACCAACGAGGGTATCCAGTATCTTCGTGATTACCTCCACCTGCCCCCTGAGATCGTGCCTGCCACTCTGCGTCGCAGCCGTCCTGAGACCGGCAGGCCGCGGCCCAAAGGTATGTTGCCCACATGAAGGCCTGCTCTGAAGTTGCTCTCTCTCTCAGAGGAAGGGTATATGTGAAACGGTGGGGAGCAAAAGGGCTCTTATAATACACCATTGGTGTCAGCTGGACCATGGGCCAAGTCCTGGAACCTTTGTCCCCTGGCGTAGGACTCGTAATGGAACTGCAATCATGCCAGGTCTTCAGGCCATTCCAGGTGATGCCATAAACAGAATATAGTCCGTGGCCAGGCACATGTGGTAGGGCATGGAATAATTTTTCCAGGACAGAGATTGTGCCGGTCTCCAAAAGTCCAGAACAAAGCTGTTTACCACATGTGAAAAAAACGGAGAGTTTATTTATAGAGTCTCCTGGCAATGGGAGCAAAAATAATCAAGGGGTGCCTGGGTGGCTCAGTCGGTTAAGCATCCAACTTCGGCCTAGGTCACGATCTCACTGTTCAGAGTTCGAGCCCCACGTTGGGCTCTGGTTGATTTGATTTAAAATAATCAAAACTGGGGCACCTGGGTGGCTCAGTTGGTTGAGCGTCCGACTTCGGCTTGGGTCACAGTCTCGCGGTCCGTGAGTTCGAGCCCCGCGTCGGGCTCTGGGCTGATGGCTCAGAGCCTGGAGCCTGCTTCCGATTCTGTGTCTCCCTCTCTCTCTGCCCCTCCCCCGTTCATGCTTTGTCTCTCTCTGTCTCAAAAATAAATGTTTAAAAAAAATTAAAATAATCAAAACTCAAACTCCTAATCATAGTGTGAAAGGATGTGCTTGTGAGAAGGGTGGTGAATTACCTTCTGGCTGGGGATCACTGCTGTCTCACAGTTGTGTTTTGTCAAGGTTATGGTTTTCTTTCCTTAGGTTATGGAAGAACTTGTCATAGGAATTTTGTGGGAGGAGCAGTTTGTGGGCTTGGGTAATGAGGTGCAGTGTCCTAAAACCAGATAATCACCACACTGTCCAGGTTCCCCTGGCGAGAGACTTCTTAGCACTCAGGAATCTATTTTTTGTGAACGTTCCCTAGGGGATTCTGGTGGTTACGTGGGATTATGTATCAGTAGAGCAAAGGTTCTCTGCTGTATCTTGGAATCCCCGGCAGGGGGAAGAACAGTCTGTGCCCCCACAGATTCTGATTTAGTTGGCATAAATGAGACTTGGCATGCGTTTTAGCCACTCACTACAGGTTCAGTCTTACTTCTTGTACTTAAAAAAAAAAAAATACACTTGACCTTTGGAACAATGTGGAGGTTAGAGGTGTCTCTGTATTTACTGTACTATACTCTTCGTTTATCAAAAGAAATTGTGTCTGGGTAGACCCCTGCAGTTCAGACGTGTTTCAGATCAATTATAGTTTATATTCTAATCATGGATTCTAGGTAAAGTTCTAGGGTGCTGGGTAGAGAGAATGAGATTGACTTCTAGTGTTTTGGAGAGTGTTTTAAAAGTACCTTTTAAATCTGCCTAGGGGCACCTGGGTGGCTCAGTTAAGCATCTGACTCTTGGTTTCTTCTAAGGTCATGATCTCCCAGTTGGTGAGTTCACACCCTGCATTGGGCTCTGTGCTGCTGGTGCAGAGCCTGCTTGGAATATTCATTCATATTCATTCTCTCTCTGTCTCTGTCACTCTCTCAAAATAAACTCTGAAATAAGTTAATCTGCCTTAACATACATCCCACAGCCCAGGGACTAAAGGGTTCTTGGTGGCCTGTATATTTATATGCTGACTGTTGGAGGTGGGGCTTTCAGCACCTTCTTTCCCATTTGCACAGGAGATTTTCCACTTCAGAGATGGGTCAAGTTCAAAATTTTGGCTCTTCAGAGATTTGTAGAAATGGTCAGATTGCTTAATTTGCCAAGTATTTGGAAGATGTGTATCTGTGTTGAGAAGTGCACTAGAAGAAAGCAATACTTTTGCAGATGGGTGGCATTTTATTTATTTATTTATTTTTTAATTTTTTTTTTCAACGTTTATTTATTTTTGGGACAGAGAGAGACAGAGCATGAACGGGGGAGGGACAGAGAGAGAGGGAGACACAGAATCGGAAACAGGCTCCAGGCTCTGAGCCATCAGCCCAGAGCCTGACGCGGGGCTCGAACTCACGGACCGTGAGATCGTGACCTGGCTGAAGTCGGACGCTTAACCGACTGCGCCATCCAGGCGCCCCGATGGGTGGCATTTTAATTGTGAGTTTTCTCCATCACATTTGAGGAGCCAGTGTCAGTGATGACAGAACTTCTGGCCAGTAGTTCTGTGTCAGTTCTGTCCCCTTGAACTCGTCGTAACTAAGTTGCCAGTGAGAACAGGAGAGCAATTTCACTTTTCTTGGCCTGGAGGCAGCAGAGTTCCCACATTGCTCTATGTTCACAGTGTGGTTTCATTTGTCTAGGTCTGGAAGGAGAGCGGCCTGCAAGACTCACACGAGGGGAAGCTGACAGAGACACCTACAGACGAAGCGCTGTGCCCCGTGAGTAATGCATCCTCTGTATCGGGGTATTGGGGTGGGATCTCTGGATTCTCAGTCACCTTGGCTGGGGCTCAGCCCTTGAAAATGCCAAGGTGACCAGGAAAGATTCTTGGTTTCAATCTTTAGGTCATCTTTAGCTGGATTCCTTTATGTTTCTTGCCTTGTGCGGGGATTGGATAGATGGGATTAGGAGAAAAGGCCTTTTCACTGGGGACACGGAAGACTTTATTGAAGACCTTAAGTAGAGCAAAACTGAAAACTTTCTTTTTTTTTTTTTTTTTTTTTTTTAATTTTTTTTTTTTCAACGTTTTTTATTTATTTTTGGGACAGAGAGAGACAGAGCATGAACAGGGGAGGGGCAGAGAGAGAGGGAGACAAAGAATCGGAAACAGGCTCCAGGCTCCGAGCCATCAGCCCAGAGCCTGATGCGGGGCTCGAACTCACGGACCGCGAGATCGTGACCTGGCTGAAGTCGGACGCTCAACCGACTGCGCCACCCAGGCGCCCCATCAAAACTGAAAACTTTCAAGAAAGCAACGTGCTTTTGTTAGTTGGTGGTTGTGTTCCTGTGTCGCAAGCTCGTTGCGGGCAGGGCCCATTCACATTGTCTTTTTCTTCTTATTGCAAAAATGGTTCAAAACCTTGTCTTTAAATAGGTGTTTGCATTGTCTTGGAATAACAGGTGTTTGTTCATTCAACCAATATATATATATATATATTTCTGTGATGCACCGGGAAATGTTGTAGGAGCTGGAGAGACAGTAGCGTACGTAACAGATAAAGGGTCCTTCTCACTGAAATTGCATTTCAGTAGTAGGAGACTGGTAAGCAAAAATGAGTATATAGTCTGCCTCTGGTGTGGATGCTTCAGGGAAAAAATAAAGCAGGGGGATTGGTGCAGTTTTCAATAGGGTTTTCAGTCACAGAAGCGAGATTTAAGCAAACATCTGAAGGAGGTATGGGGAGTCAGCCAGTAGCTCTCTGTGGGGTGAGCATTAAGGCACCTGGTCTGGCTTGTCTAAACCACAGAAGACAGGAGAGTCAGATGAGGGTGTAGGTCTCATAGCTTTGTGGGCCACTTAAAGAGTCTTTATCTTTGTTGAGAAGCAGTTAATTGTAATACGAAAGCAGGGTATAAAGGAATTTTTGTCAACTTCTTCCACACATACCTGCCTCGTGTTCTGGTTCCTGATTCTTCATAAAAGAAATAGACATGAGCATCTGATGTGAATTTGTTACTGGATAGTGAGAAAGAATTTCTCCAGCCCCTAGTTCAGAGAAAGTTAATGGTTGCTCTTACTAGATGTCACATCACCGGGCACCTGGGTGGCTCAGTTGGTTGAGCTTCTGACTTCTGCTCAGGTCGTGATCTTGTGGCCCGTGAGTTCGAGCCCCGTGTTGGTCTCTGCTGATGGCTCAGAGCCTGGAGCCTACTTCAGGTTCTGTGTTTCCCTCTCTCTCTCTCTGACCCTCCCCCGTTCATGCTGTGTCTCTTTCTGTCTCAAAAATAAACAGTAAAAAAAAATTTTAAAAAGTCACATCACATGGGGATTGGAGTAGTTCTCCAGAGGATGTGAGGTTGGACCTGAGCCCCAGTTTGAGTGGGAATGAGCATTTCGGGTGAGAGCAACATGAACAAAAGTACAGCATTGGGAACACGATAGCTTGCTTGTCGAAGGGGCGGGGGAGGGAGGGGAGAAAAGCAAGATTTTATTTGTTTATTTTTTAAGCTCTATATCTGATGTGGGGCTCCAACCTACAACCCTGAGATTGCGTTGTGTGCTCTACTGATTGAGCCAGCCACGTACCCCAAATCCAGTATTTTTAAAAATGTTATTTTAGGGGCACCTGGGTGGCTCAGTCAGTTAAGCGTCTGACTCTTGGTTTCGGCTCATGTAAATGATCTCATGGTTCATGAGATTGAGACCTGCATTGGGCTCTGTGCCAACAGCATGGCACCTCCTTGAGATTCTCTCTTGCTCTCAAACTAAAATTTTAAGAAAAATAAAATATGGTGCTATTTTAACATGTAATCTGTATAAACATTGTTTTGCACTCTCTCAAGTCTTTAAGTCTGATGTATTCCGCACACACCTCAGTTTGGACCAGTGGCTGCCACACAGGACAGGGCAGCACCAGATCTTTTCATCTTTGTTCTTTACCATGGTCATAATGAAGTTACTTTTTCCTTCTGTGAGCCTTTATGTTCTTTATCTCTTCCTTCTTTATTGCGCTGTCTCTGTAAGCTAGGTGCTGATCTGAAGCATGTAAGTAACTCGATGGGAAGTGGGGGCCTATATGAAGGGCACATAATTCAGACTTGGTGGTCTGGGCAGCCTTCCTGGAGGAAGCGGTAGTTTGAACTGTGAGTTCTGAAGGATGACATAAGGAAAGCTGCCACAGGAGAGGGACGGGGCAGAAGTGATTCACCATTGGGTATAATTTGCCTGCACTTCATGGTGTACAATTGTTGAAATGGCTTCCCTTGGTCTGTAGTAGATCACCTCATCTGATGGTTCTAAAGTGATGTTTCTTCTTCCAGCTGGTGCCGACAAGAAAGCTGAGGCCGGGGCTGGGTCAGCAACTGAATTCCAGTTTGTGAGTATCCCCCGTTTGCTCTCCGTAGATAGGCAGTCATTGTTCTGGCCTCTGCCCTGGGGGTCTGCAAGTTCTGGGGATACGGTGTAGTGTCGTGGGTCCCACCCTTGTTGCAGTGGAGCCCCCTCCCAGAGAAGTATGAACCAGGTTTTTACATTAAGATACAGCATACAAACTTCTATAAATATGTAAGTTACTGAAACCTTAAGACCCCAAATCAATACGACATATAGCATAGTGATTTCTTCATTGATGAGCATCATAATTCTAACTGCCGTAAGTAGTATTGTGAACTAAAACTTACATTTAAGAACTACAAACTGGAGATTGAGCTCCAGGACCAAGATGGTGTGGAATCAGGTCCTTCATCTTCCTTTTGGTGGTGTCATATTGGGCACATTCTCTCCATGCCTGTTTCCTCATCCTTAAAATAGAGGTGATGGTCTTAGCTGTCGCGAGTACTTGTGAGATTAATTGATCTAGGTAAAGTGCTCGGGGCAGGTGCTGGCATATCACTGTTGAGGCCACAGCTGTCCCGTGCTGGGGGTGCTTCTGTGTGTGTGTGATTGGAGCACACTCTTGAATGGGTCTCCATATTCCCGTTTTACAAATGTGGAAACAGGCCTAGGAGGTGGCCTTGTAGCTAGTAAAGAGCAGGGCTGGGAGTTACGGCTTGAAGTCTTGAGCCCTTACATTGGATAATGAGGCCTGTCTGGCATCCTGCTAATGCTGATGTCATATGTTTTCTCTTGCAGAGAGGCGGATTTGGTCGTGGACGTGGTCAGCCACCTCAGTAAAGTTGGAGATTGTTTTGTGTTGAATAAATCTGTAGCCAGAAAAAAGTTAATCTTGTGTGTCCTGTTTGGTTTGCATTCTGTGGGCTGAACAGGAATGATATAAGGATCAGGGTGTAAATGGGGCAAGACCGTATATGTCTAAAGAGTTGTCTTCATCCAGGGTGGCATCACTTGTGGCTGTTAGAGCTGCAGTAGTTGGCTGAGACACGGGTCGTCTGTTTCAGCACGTGCTCCCCTGTTGAGTCCCATCCAGCGTGGTTACCATACTGGGGGGTAGTTGGAAAGTTGGCATCTTCACTAGACGAGGCCATGCTGGTGCTACTCTGTGTGGCAGGAAGGTAGCTGTTTTGTTAGCCCTGGAATTAACAAATCTCAACCTTCTCGGAGCTTATGGCTTACACAAATCAGGAGAAAACTGCATCAAGATTGCACAAAATCCTCTGAAAGAGACTGCCAGCAATATGAAGACCCCTGGGAGTTTTTGGTCTTTACGTGATCAGAATAACCGCAGTTGGAGCTCTTGCTCTCGCAGGGCTCCTTCAAGGAGGAAACACTTGTCCAGTCTTTTAGAGCCTTTGAAAGTGGTGACCCTGCATATGACATGAGTAAATGGATAAGAGCAGCAATGTTCTCCAACAGGGCCAAGTGCCATCTTGGTACCAAGAGGGCTTTTTGGGGACCATGTCTGGCCCTGCACTGCAATACGGCCGGCTCGGTGTTGGGCAGGGGCCGTGAAGGTGCAACCTGTGAAAGGGGACGATACTGCAGACAGGTTTGCTGGGTGAGATGCCGGCTTGGCTTGCAGATGGAACCACAACTGACGACGGTTGCAGTGAGCACTCGGCACAGAGTCCCAAGTGTTTGAGGCAGCAGCTCTGGGCCAACTAGCAACTCTGGACGTGCCCACCCACCGAGGTAAGGTTTTTTAGTCAGAACTGGTAACTAATAGTGGACCTTAAGGGGGTGTGGATACTTGGGAGTCGTATTTATGAGCTACTACAGGCCAAGCATTGTGTGGATTTGGACAGTAATTAGCCAAGTGAGATTTGTAACCTTGAAATCCTGAAGGGGTGTGCCTGGGTGGCTCAGTTAAGTGTCCAACTCTCGATTTCGGCTCAGGTCATGATCTCGGTGGGTTTGAGCACCATGTCACGCTCTGCTGATGGTGCAGAGCCTGCTTGGGATTCTCTCTCCAGAGAAATGAACTTTTTAAAGAAATGTAAAAATTTAAAATTCCTGGAGTGGTTTTGTGCTGGTAGCCATCTATTTCAGTCTTGATAGGCAGGTGTAATTTGGACCACAAGGTGGCAGCCGACAGCAACTCCCAATGTGCACTTAATATTTAATTTTGGGAGATGAGCTTTGTATTCTGAGGCACCAATGAGAAGAAGCTTGCCTTGGCAGAAAGAGGTGCTGTTTGGGGAAGCTGTTTCAGTGCGGCCTTGGCTGCCTAGCCAAAGATTGCTTTTTATCCAATTTTTCTGCTGGCTCAAGTGATGTCAAGTGGTTTGCCCGTGTTCACACGCCTTGTGATTGTTTAACCTGGATTCCACTGTGAAATGTTAGTAGCTCCCGGCCTTTCTGTTTCCCACCCAAGCCAGCAAGCAAGCAGATGGGTTTCCATTATAGCCCTGGTGATTTTCTGGCCCTTAAATGTTACTTTTTCAGCTGGGGCTCCTTGCCAACCCTCTCCCTCATGATTTCAATTAGTCCTAGGATGTGTTCTCCAAGATCACCCATGGACTCTGGGAAAACCCAAAGATTCTACAAAGTAGAGTCATAGTCCGTGGATAAAAACAAGCTGTTGGAGGCAGCTCTTTTGCTGCCGGCCAGCGCCCTCCCCCTCCCCTGGTAGATTGGCTACTGCCGGCCAATAATCATTGATTAGCTATTCAGGGATCGGTGTTAAGTGCTCTGGGAAACAGAAGCCTCAAGATTTGCCTTCAAGAACTTCTCAGTCTAAGTAGGAAAACAAAACCAAAGCTAAGCCTTAAAAGTCCATATGCAGGCCACCCAGCTGGCTCTCAGGGTCTTGGGTTCAAGCCCCATGTTGGGCATTGAGCTTACTTTTTGAAAGAAGTCCCTATGCCAAATACTACATAAGAGGTAAATGTTTATGTCCAGAGCTAAGTGCAGGGCAGGACAGATGAATGTCAGCTGAAGTGACACACAGGTGGGCTTGTGGATCAGGGGAAGGGTCAGAACAGTCGGGGCATCTTGAGGATTTACTGGAAAATAAAGATGTCCGATGGTGTCAGGTTATGAAACTCCTATAAAAACTTGAGGGTTTTGGGGTAAAAATGGATGTTGATTATTACGGGTGCCTAGGAAGGTCATCTGGGGTGGCTGGTTACAAGGGACAGGGAGAGGGATGCCTGGGTGGCTCAGTCGGTTAAGCATCCAACTTGGGCTCATGGGTTTAAGCCCTGCCTTGGGCTCTGCTGACAGCTCAGAGTCTGGAGCCTGCTTTAGATTCTGTGTCTCCCTCTCTCTGCCCCTCACCCTCTTGCTCGAGGGTGCTCTCTCTTTTTCTCCCAAAAATAAAAACATCAAAAAAGGGGGGGGGGAGTGCAGGGAGAGGCCTCCATGGCCACATCTATCAGTGGGTGAAAGCTTTAGGACAATTTTGGGGTCAGTTTCCATCATGGCCTCACATCTGTCCACTAGCCCCGAAGCTCACCAGCTAAGCCCCACCGCCACTACTGCCACCAACAAAGGTTCCAAAGGATTTGTAAGGGATTTTGGAAACGCGGCTGAAGAGACATTTTCCAATTTATCACAAACTTCCTGATACACAAACCATCTCTCCCTGAAGCATAGTACCCCTGTGGTAGTGCCAATTGCAGCTTTAAGTCTCTGTGATGCTTTTAAAGTCCTAACTAGATCTACCGTATACCTATGTTAGGTGCTGGGAGACAAAGATGTTGAGAAGGATGCATCCTGAAGACATGAGGACCCGCTGGAACACTCCTTACATGGATGGATGGGCCTCCAGTAGGGCAGCATGAGTCCATCGTGGCTAGGAGTTCCCCCATCCCAAGCCCCATCCAGAAGCCAAGGCCTGCTTAATGCCCAGACTGCTCCAAGGTAGCAGCCAGTAGCAGCCCCACAGTAATGAGGGGTCATGGGCTCCTGCTGCTGCTTAATGCTGAACCCTTAGAATGGATTTATCAGCCCTTTTACTTCTTAGACCTTGGAGAAAGATGGGAGAAAGTCTTGCTGAAAGCACTAGTTAGGACAATTGTATCAAAGCCCACAGGTGAGGGAGATCTTGGTTTGATCAGTCTTGGGACAAGGTTTGCCTATTTCCAAGGAGTGTGAAGCACTCTTGGCTCCCAGAGGAAGTATCAGCGACTTTGGGGAGAGATGGCTTTTTTTGGTTAGGCTTTCAGGACAAGAACTTGGTCTTAGGATGCTATGGAAGGAAGCCGGTGGTCTACGGGCAAGTAGGTTACTGGGCCGGGAGTGGGAGTGGAAGTGGAAGTGTAACAGGTCCTCCTGCTTCAACTTTCCCTCTTTGCCGGTGCCTCAGGCTGCCAATAACTTCCCCAGAACCACTGCAGTCCCTTCCCAAGAGGTCCCCTGCCCCTAGCTTTGCCCTACCAAGGTTATTTTTTGGAAACACAAATGAGAACGAGATATTCCCCAACTTGAAATCTTTCAAAAGCTCTATGTTGCCTTCCAGAGTCTTCTAGAATCTAAACAAATGCCAAACTCCTCACATGGCCTGACGGATCCATCACAACTTCACCTGCCTACCAAATCAAGCCTCCAAATTTCAGCATCCAGCTAAACTAGCTTGCTCTCTTTCTCAGCATGCAGTGGTCCATTTACAGGGAAACTCTTCCCACCCCACCCCACTCAGGACTCTTATTCATTCTTCATTGTTCAGGTTAAATACCACCTCCAAGAAGCTTTTCCTGACAGAACCCACCCCTACTTCAACATCCAGTTTGGTGTCTTCTTGTTAGTGCCCGCGTCATCTCTCACTTAGGCTGTGTTGCAACTGCTTGAACCTTTGTTCATTTCCTCTCTGACACTGAGCCTTGCTCCAGGGGCCCAGCCCAGGGCCTCACATGCAGTAGCTCCGTTGTAGTTGTTAGCTGCATGAATGATGTCCCTAAAGAGTTGTCTCTGAGACTCTGTCTCCTTATGTGCAAAGAACACTTGTAAAGTTAAAAATAAAAATCTCTGCAAGCCTAAATTAGGAATATGAAAGTAGCTGAAACACAGCCTTACTACAGAGGTTCTGCCGGAATTAGAGAAGGCAGACCTAGAAATAAATACTAAATAGTAAATGGCCTGGTGGCAATGGCAAGAGTTTAATTGGTAGCCTGCAGGGAGGAGGGAAGCAAACACTATTCAGGGGAAGGCTAGTGGGTCATCTGTGACCAGTGGGTCCCCATGACCATCTGAACTGAATCTTACAGTTTGGACTAAGACAGTATGAGGCAATAATGGTGGCTGACCCTAGTGGTGCCCCATTGAGCATTGGAGAAGGCTGGGGCTTCCTTGGCCAGGTCTAGGACTTGCCTTATTTTCAATTCTTTTCTTTTTCAGCTCTAATGAGGTATAATTGACATTTGATAAAGGGCATATATTTGGACATACAATCCAATAAATTTTTACATACGTATATGCGCAAGAAATCAAGATAATCACTCTTAAGAGTTTCCTTCTGTTAGTTTGTAATCCCTCACCCTACCCCACCCTCATCTCCAGGTAAACGGTGATCTGCTTTCTGTCATATAGGGAAGTTTGCATTTTCTAGAGGTTTATAAAAATGGCATTTTACAGTATGCATTCTTGTATAGTCTGGGTTCTTTTACTTAGCATCATTGTTTTGACATTCATCAGTGTTGTTGCTTGCATCAGTACTTACTACTGTGTGCATTCCCTTGTGTGGATATGCCACACGTTTTTTAAATGTTTGTTTATTTTTGAGAGAGAGCGCACATGCGAGCGGGGCAGAGGCAGAGAGAGGGAGACAAAGAAGCCAAAGCAGGCTCTGCGCTGTCAGTGCAAAGCCTGATGTGAGGCTCCAACCCACGAACCGTTGAGATCATGACCTGAGCCAAAGTCAGACACTCAACCAACTGAGCCACCCGAACTCTCCAGACACACATTTTTAATCCATTCACCTGTTGGTGGGCATTTGAGCAGTTTCCAGTTTTTGGCTATTATGACTAACACTGCTACGAACATTCATGTACGAGTTTTGTGTGGACATGTATTTTCAGTTCTCTTGGGTATCTAATTAGGAATGGAGTTGCTGGGTCATATGGTAACTCTATGATTAACATTTTGAGGGCCTGCCAGCCTTTTCCAAAGTGGCTCCACCATCTTACATTTCCCATCAACAGTGTATGAGTTTCAGCGGCTTCTCATCTTCATCAGTAGTACTTGGTCTGTTCAGTCTTTATTTTAGCCATTCTTATAGCTATCAAGAGTTTGGATTTTGTCCTGTAGATGATAGAGAGCCAATTAACAATAGAAAGGTGAGGACTGATGCTTCCAGGAGTGCTGGCTGGTTGGCAAATACTTAACCACCTGCTGCCGGAAAGAGTAGACTGAATCTGGGTCTACACAGTGACCACACTGGGGCACTGAGTGGTCATGGGTAAACCACTCGGTCAATAGTGACCACAATACACATTCAGCCTGCTAACGGGAAAGGGAGGGGGGAACTCCATCATTTGATTGCTCAGTTTTAGAAAGGGAAACTAGGACAGAAGGAGGGCATTAAGGGGGAGAAATGAAAGGAATTGTTTAAAAAGTTACAGCCCATAGAAAGCCTGGAGCCTATTTCTTTTTAAAAGTGCTTTATTGGAAGCCTGTGATAAATGCATGGCACAACTCCAAAAGAACAGCCACTTGAAAAATAAGCCCTGAATGGTTTACTGACATATCAAAGAGGCCATTGTGAGGAAAAGGGCATCTTTAAAAATAAATAAGTATTAAATGGCAGAGGATACCCAAGCCGAGGGAATAAGGAGATCTTAAAACAGGGCGAAAAATTCTGAAAGCTCAGAATCAAATGGCATTAAACATTTTTGAGGAGTACCAGCAAAAAAATGTCCAAGTAAATAAGCTCTAGCTTATTTAAGTGCATGAAAAGCAGGAAGTCAGTTTGAGAATCTAGGGGCATCAGTTCATTAATGTGCAAAAAGTGTCCTGGGGGGATGAATAGTCAACTGACTTCTGTGACATCTTTGCCTCCATCACATAATTTCCCCTTCCATCAAAATTAACAGCAACAACTTTTTATTGTGGAATATTCCAAACCTACATAAACATATGAGTAAAATAAACCACCATATACCCACCACTGAGCTTCAACATTCTGCCTCCTGTGTTATATCCATCCCCACACCCAGGCCTTCTCAGCCGTAACACAGTTGTTTTTTTATAGTCAGGCTTATTGAGGTATCATTTACATGCAATAAAATCCATCCTTTATACTGGTACAGTTCTGAGTTTTGATAAACAGGGATAGTTGTGTATCCTATACAGTCGTATTATCCTGTATCATCTGAGTGGCCACAGTACAATCACAAGGATCCTTATAAGGAAAGAGGGAGGCAGGAAAGTCCGAGACAGAGATGCGATGACGGAAGTAGAGGGCAGAGAGAGAGGAGTGACCAGAAATGGTGGTCACGTGGCAAGGAGTCAAACCCCTGCAGGAAATAGTAGACTGAATTTAGCTCTGCACAGTGACCACACTGCTATAGCGAAGCAATGGAACGTTTCTATCACCTTAAAAAGATCCCCCATGCTGACCCGTTGTGGTCAACACCTTGGCAACTGCTGTTTTGGTCTCTATAATTTTGAGTTTTCTGGAATATTACATAAACGAATGCAACCATTTATCTAATGTCTTCTTTCTTTCGCTCAGTGTAATGTTTTGAGATTCACCCATGAGGTTGCATGTATCCATAGTTGATTCCTTTTTATTGTTGAGTACTATTCCATTGAGTGGATGTTCTACCCTTTGTGTAGTCATCTTGATTTTTTTTTTTTTTAAGTAAGCTTTACGTCCAACTTGGGCCTTGAACTCATCACCCTGAGATCAAGAGTTGCGTGCTCTACTGACTAGGCCAGCCAGGCCAAGCACCCAGTCATGGTGAGTTTTTTGTTTTTTTTTTTTTTAATGCAGACATTTGTGGGTAAAAATTGAAATAAACCAATCTTAACTCCATCCTTTTGACGAATAGCTATAACCATGTAACTCACACCCCTGAGAAAGAGAAAACCAGCCCCTGACATCCAGGAACTGGCCTCACCCTTACAGCTGGGTCTTGGTATGTTTAAAGTTGGCCTGGCATTCATAGTGAGGTCATGTCATTCTCTTGGACATCAATAGCATCATCAAACAACAACATAAGACAAGGTCGCTTTGTGACTCTGATAAAGTAGACAAAAAAATCAAGACTATTTTATGATATTATCTAAAGACAGACAAAAACAAGTTCACTGTGAAAACCACTGAAATACCAAAGATCCTCTCTCCCAGCTAACAGGAGTGACTACTGCTTCTCTACCAGTTATCACATTAGCTGTGTTCATTCCAGCCTCCTTCTAGGTAAGGTTTTTGAAGATACCCAATCACAGAATCATCCTGCTTCCTGAAAGCATCTGATCCAGAGCAAAGCCCTACTTCCTTAAAACCTCCCCCAAAATCACCCAGCACAAACCCAAATCCTACAAAACATCCTTTTTTAAAAATAAAAAATATATATTTATTATTTATTTTTGAGAGAGAGAGACAGAGAGAGCACAAGCGGGGAAGGAGCAGGGAGAGAGGGAGACACAGAATCTGAAGCAGGCTCCAGGCTCCAAACTGTCAGCATAGAGCGCGACATGGGCTCGAACTCATGAACCGTGAGATGATGACCTGAGCCGAAGTCAGATGCTTAATGGACTGAGCCATCCCAGGCACCCCTGTAATAAGTCATTCTTAATATCTTCTTCCAGAGACACCCCATGGTTTTCAATGGTATGTATTTCTCCCTCATTGCAACAAGCAAAAAACCCAACCTTGTTCAACTACAAGTGTCTTCTTGGTCTTTGGCTGGAGGGCACTGACACCCCTGTCAGATCCAGAACATTTCACTGTCCCATGGACACATGTGTTGTTTGGTTGTTATGCATAAAGCTGCTGTGAACATTTTGTAAAGTTTTTTTACGAACATGTTTTCATTCTTGCTAGGTGTATTAGTTTCTTAATTTGCTGCTGAACAAATGATCACAAACTTAGTGGCCACAAATCAATATAAAATTGTCTTGCAGTTCCAGTGGTCAGAAGTCCAAAATGGGTCAGCAGAACTGCGTTTTCTCTGGCAGCTTTAAGGAGAATCTGTTCTCTTGCCTCATCAGCTTCTAGAAGCCACCTGCATACTGTGGCCCCTTCCTCTATCTTAAAGCCAGTTGAGTAGCCTCTTTAAATCTGTCTCTATGCTCTCTACTCTCATCACCACATCTCTGACTCTGAATCTCCTGTCTCCCTCTTTCCCCTGTAAGGACCTGCATTGGGCCCACCCAGATAATACACGATAATATCCCCAACTTGACATCCTTAACTTAACCTCTGCAAAATCTCTATTCCCGTGTAAGGCAATGTATTCACAGGTTCTGGGGATTGGGATGTGGACCTCTTCGGGGGGCCATGATTCTGCCTACCACACTGGGTAAATACACCCAGGAGTGGAATTGCCTTGTTACTAGGTAGATATATATTTAGCTTTATGAGACACTGCCAAACAGCCCTCCAAAGTGTTTGTACTATTTTGTATTCTCACTAGCAATGTAGGAGAGTTCCCATTAACTCAACATTTGATACTGCCAGTCTTTTTAATTTTAGCCACTCTAATAGAGGTGTATAAAGTGAGAAATTATAAAGAATTTGCATGATTATGCAAATTCAAAATAGATGTAGTGGCTTCTCATGGTAGTTTTAATTTGCACTTTGCTGATTACCAATTATGTCGACCACTTTTTCTGGGGCTTGTTGGCCATTTATATATTTTTCTTTGTATCTATTCCACTATTTTGCCCATTTTTATTTTTTTTAATTTTTTTTTTTTACGTTTATTTATTTTTGATAGACAGAGAGAGACAGAGTACAAGGGGGGGAGGGACAGAGAGAGAAGGAGACATAGAATCTGAAGCAGGCTCCAGGCTCCGAGCTGTCAGCACCGAGCCCGACGTGGGGCCCGAACCCACAAATCTCGAGATCATGACCTGAGCTGAAGTCAGATGCTCAGCCGACTGAGCCAGCCAGGCGCCCCATGGCTATCCATTTTCTGATGAACAGAATTTTAAAATTTTGATGAAGTCTAATTTATCATATTTTTCTTTTATCGTCATTGCTTTCTGGGTCCTACTCAGAAATCTTTGCTTAACCTCAGGCCCTGAAAATATTCTCTATGATTTCTTCTAAAAGTTTTATGGTTTTAAATTTTACTTTAGGTTTATAGGTTTATGATCCATCTTGAATTAATTATTGTGTATAGTGTCAGGTAGGAATCAAGGCTCTTTATTTTTTTATGCAAATATCCAGTTGTTCCAGCACTGTTAGTTGAAATTTTTTCCTTTTCATTGAAGTCAGTTGATCGTATAAGGGTGGATCGATTTCTGGACTCTATTCTGTATAATTTCATGTTTTTCCTAAGACCAAAATCACAGCCTTGACTACTATTGGCTTTAGACTGTTAGACAGATAAGTCCTCCAGCATTTTTCTTTTTCAAGATTGTATTGGCTACTGACGTTTTACATTTATATGTAAATTTTAGAATCAGTTTGTCAATTTCTAAAAAAAAAAACCAAAAACCAATTAGCTCTCCGTGATTTTGATTGGGATTGCTTTGAATACATAGATCAGGTTGAGGAGAGGTGACTCCTTAACCATGTCAATCAAGTCTCTCAATTCACTCGTGTGACATCTCTCTCCATTTATTTAGATCTTCTTCACTCTCTACAAAATTTTGTAGTTTGTAGTGCAAGGTGTTTTGTTAAATTTATTCCCATTTTTGTGATATTTTAATATTTTTTAAATTTGAGAGAGAGAGAGAATGTGGAACTCGACGTGGGGCTTCATCCCATGACCCTGGGATCATAACCTGAGCCATAATCAAGAATCTGGTGCTCAACCAACTGAGACACCCAAGCACCTCTCTATATAGATTTTATATAAGTGGAATTATGTAATATATATTTTTTATTTTTTAAAGTTTATTTATTTTGAGAGAGAGAGAGCATGAACAGGGGAGGGGCAGAGAGAGAGGGAGAGAAAAGATCCCCAAAAGTCTCCATGTGGCCAGAGCAGAGCTCAACACAAGGCTCGAACCCATGAAAATGAGATCATGACCTGAGCCGAAATCAACAGTTGGATGCTTAACTGACAGAGCCACCCAGGCGCCCCTAGTCTAGTTACCATATGTCACCATACAAAATTGTTACAATATGATTGACTGTATTTCTTATGCTGTACCTTACATCCCCATGACTCATTTTAAAATTAGAAGTCTGGGGGTGCTTGGTTGGCTCAGTCAGTAGAGCATGCAACTCTTGTTCTCAGGGTTGTAAATTCAAGCCCCACGTTGGATGTAGAGATTATTTAAAAATAAAACCCTAAAAAAAATAACGATTATAAAATTAAATTAAAAAAAATAAAATTGGAAGTCTGTACCTCTTAATTCCCTTTACCTATTTCTGCCCATTTCCCTCTATCTTCTCCTCTAGGATCCCTATAATGCCGATATCAGTGCACTTGATGTTTGTTGTCCCAGAGGTCCCTTACAATAAATATCCTCATGTTTTAAAATTCTTTTTTCTTGGGGCACCTGGGTGGTTCAGTCGGTTAAGTGTCCAACTTCGGCTCAGGTCATGATCTCACGGTTCATGACTTCAAGCCCCACATCAGGTTACCTGCTGTCAGTGCAGAGCCTGCTTTGGATCCTCCGTCTCCCTCTCTCTATGCTCCTCCCCTTGCTTGCATTCTCTCTCTCTCAAAAATAAACATTTAAAACAGTAAAGTAAAAATTCTTGCTTCCTTTCGCTCTTCAGCTTGGGTGATTACTGCTACCCTGTCTCCAGATCCATTCTTCTGCACCCTCTAATCTTCTGTTGATTCCCTCCAGTATCTTTTTCTTTTTATAACTTTTTTTTAAGTTTATTTATTTTGAGACAGAGAGAAAGAGAGAGAGAGATTGAGGGAGGGGCAGAGAGGGAGAGAGAGAATCCCAAGGAGGTTCCACACTGTCAGCACAGAGTCTGATGCAGGGCACGAACCCATGAACCATGAGACCATGACCCAAGCCAAAATCAAGAGTCGAATACCCAACCAACCGAGAGCCACCCAGGTGCCCCGCCCCAGTGTATTTTTCAGTTCAGTTATTGTATGCTTCAGCTCTGAATGGTTCTTTTTTATATTTTCTTTTTTTTCCTTATTTATTTATTTAAATTATTTTTTTAGTTTCCATCCAAGTTAGCATATAATGCAATAATGATTTCAGGACTAGATTCCAGTGATTCATCCCCTATGTATAACACTCAGTGCTCATCCCAAGTGTCCGCTTAATGCCCCTTACCCATTTAGCCCATCCCACCACCCACAACCCTCCAGTAACCCTTAGTTTGTTCTCTGTATTTAAGAGTCTCTTGTGCTTTGTCCCCCTCCCTGTTTCTGTATTTTTTTTGCTTCCCTTCCCTTATGTTCATCTGTTTTGTATCTTAAATTCCACACATGAGTGGAGTCATATGATGTTTGTCTTTCTCTGACTGACTAGTTTTTTTTATATTTTCTGTCTCTTCGTTGAAGTTCTCACTGTTCATCCACTTCTCTCCTGAGTTTGGCGAGCATTTATGACCATTAGTTTGAACTCTATCAGGTAGATTGTTCATCTTCTTTTCATTTAGTTCTTTTTCTGAAGTTTTGTCTTGTTCTTTTGTTTGGAGCATAGTCCTCTGTCTCTCCATTTTGCATGACTCTCTGTGTTTGTGTCTATGTATTAGGCCAATCAGCTATGTCTCTTGGTCTTGAAGGAGTGGCCTTATGTAGAAGGCATCCTGTGGGGCTCAGAAGTGCAGTCCGTCCTGGTCACCAGAACCAGGTGCTCTGGCTCATGAGTCCCCCATCGGCTGGCTGTGATGCCTGGATGCTGGTGCTGGAGTGAGCTTGTGGGTGGGGCTGGCCCCCTACTCCGCATGGAAGCCAGTCCCCCCTGAGGCTGTGGAATACCTAGCAGGGTGAGAGGTACTAGCAAGGTAGATAGAGAAATTGTGCCTACCAGTGCCAATCCAGCTAGGTAGAAAGAGAGTAAGAAAAATGGTGCCTGCCAGTGCTTCCATTCCCAGAGAAAGTTCCTACCGATCCTTGCCCCTCTGGCGCATGCCCTAAAATTAGTCAGTAAGTTTCCTTCTCATACAGCCCAGGCACTTTTCAAACTGCTGGGTTCACAATGATTAAGTTTGTGCAAGTGCCCTTTAAGGGCAGAGTCTTGGTTTCCTAAGGCCCCCTGCTCTTCCAGAATTAAGCCCTGCTGATTTCCTGAGCCAGATATTATGTGGGCTCTTTCTGGTGCAGGTCTCCAGGGCAGGGCTGCCTCACGTGGGGCTTGAACTCCTCGCTCCTCAGGGAGGACCTCTCCGTTGGTGATATCCCTCCTGTTTGTGGGTCCCTGTGCCCAGGCTGTGGGTCCTGACTAGACCACATCTCTGCCCCTTCTGCCTTTCGATGTGGCTTTTTCTTTATATCCCTAGCTGTGGAAGAGCTGTTCTGCTAGTCTACAGGTCATTCTCAGAAAGAGTTGCTCTACATGTAGCTGTAGCTTTGGTCCTGTCTGTGGGAGGACATGAGCTCAGTACTCCATTACCTGTTCCTCCTCCTCCCTAGCTCATTTTATTTTATTATTGAGTGGTATTCCATTGAATGAATATGCCGCTATTTATTCACTCTCCTAGTGATGTATGTTTGGGCTACTTCCATTTTGAGGCTATAAAGAATAGGACTGCCACAAACATTCCTGTACAAATTTGTGTGTGTGTGTGTATGTGTGTGTGTAAATTTGTTTTCACTTCTGTTGGATAAAATATCTAGGACTAGGCATGTTTTTAACTTAATAAGAATGTTCTAAATACTTCCTCGGTTTCATTGTACAACCACTATACACCAATTATTTGAGAGTCTCAGTCATTCCATATCCTAGCTAGTCGATATTCGCTGTTATGAGTCGTCTTTATTTTACCTATTCGAGTGTGAACTTGTATCTCATTGTAGTTTTGTTGATGGTTACCTGATAACTAATGGTCTTAAGCACTTTTTTTATGTGCTTGCTGGACATTTTTACGTCTGATTTTGGGAGGCATCTGTTTAATTGTATTTTCCATTTAAGTTTATTTATTTACTTTGAGAGAGAGAGAGAGAGAGAGCAGGGGAGGGGCAGAGAGAGAGGGAGAGAGTCCCAGGCAGGGTCCACACTGTGCAGAGCCTGACTCGGGGCTCGAACTCACGAACCATGAGATCATGACCTGAGCTGAAATCAGACACTTAACCAACTGATACACCCAGGTGCCCCAATTTGCATAAATTTAAAAATATATTTTGGATACCAATCATCTGTCACACATATATGTATTACAAATGTGTTTTCCAGGCTGGTCCGTTCGTTTTCTTAATGGTGTCTTTTGGTGAGCAGGCTGTAACTAATTAATCAAGTTTTTCCTTTTATGGATTGTGCTTTTTGTGGCCTCTAAGAAATTTTTGCCTGCTTTGAGGTCATGAAAATATTCTCCTATACTTTCTTCTAGAAGTATTGTGAGTCTTGGTTTTATGTTTAGGTCTATGACCTCAAATAAATTTTTGTGTATGGAGTGGCATAGAGGTCAAGGTCCATTTTTAACCAACATTTTATGAAAATCTAGCCACATACTGTAAAATCCATTATTGAATATTTATATTCCCACTACCTACATTCTACCATTAACATTTTACTATGTTTTCTCACTTATTGCTATCCTTCCATCTGTTCATCCATATATCCATCCATTAATACATATTTTTCTTTCTTTCTTTTTCTTTTTTTTTTTTTTTAAGTAGGCTCCATGCCCAGTGTGGATCTCAGTGTGGGGCCTGAACTCATGACCCTGAGATTAAGACCTGAGCTGAGATCAAGAGTCACTTATCTCACATCAAGAGTCAACTTAGCCAACTGAGCCACCCAGGTACGCTGTTTACATCTTATTTTTAAAATTCATTTCCAAATAAACTGCAGATAGTAGTACTTTGTCTCCACATCGCCTGGGTGGCTCAGTCAGTTAAGCATCTGACTTCAGCTCAGGTCATAATTTCATGGTTTATGAGTTTGAGCCCCACATCTGGCTCTGTGTTGACAGCTTAGAGCCTGGAACTTGCTTCAGATTCTGTGTCTCCCTCTCTCTCTCTCTGTCCTTCCCTCGCTTGTGCTCTGTCTCTCTCTCAAAAGTAAATAAATAAACATTAAAAAAAAAAATGCTGTATCTCCTAAATGTTTCAGCATGGATATTATTAGTTATAGCTCAATACTATTTCCACAGGTGAAAAACACAAATCCTAAGAATATGTTCACTGGGTTGTGACAACGGGACTTGTGTAACCCAAACCTCTAAGAAATAGAATTTTACCATCATTCTAGAAAGTTCCCTCATTCTTCTTCCCAGTTAATCACCATCATCCATACCCACAAAGCAACCATTGTTCTCTTTTGTTTGTTTTTTTTCCTCACCTTAGATTAGTCCTCCCCGTTCTAGGACTTCCTATAATGGAATTATACAGTATGACTCTTTTGTATGAGGCTTATTTTTACTGTTTCTGAGATTCGTCAATGTTGATGTATCTATCAATAATGCATTCCTGTTTGTGGATGAATAATATTCTATTGTATAGTTACACCTCGATTTGTTTACCCACCCTTCTATTGATGGTTGCCAACATCCTTCTGGGATGTCGCTAACTTTTTTTTTATATAGATTTTTTTTAACATTTATTTATTATTATTGAGAGACAGAGAGAGACAGAGCATGAACATGGGAGGGGCAGAGAGAGGAGCAGACACAGAAATCTGAAGCAGGCTCCAGGCTCTGAGCTGTCAGCACAGAGCCTGATGCAGGGCTCAAACTCACAAACCGCAAGAAGTTGGGGCTTGAACTCACAAGCTGAAGGTGGATGCTTAACCGACTGAGCCCCCCAGGTGCCCCTGGCTTTATGGACATTCTTATACAAATTTTCGGTGACTATATATTTTCAATTCCCTTGGGTAAATACCTAGAAGTGGAATTGTTGGGTCATGTGGTAGGTATATTTCTCACTTTTTGAGAAATTGTCATGCAGTTTTCACAAGTGGTTGTACCATTTTACGTTTCCACCAACCATGGATAAGAGTTGCAGTTGCCCTACATTCTCCCAACAACATATGTTGTCAGTCTTTTTCATTTAACTATTTCAAAATTTAGCCATGCTGGTATATTTCATGTGGTTTTCCTTTGCACTTCCCTGACAACTAACGATGTTGAACACTTAAAAGAATTTTTTTTTAAATGTTTATTTTTTGCGGGGGGAGGAGCAGAAGGGAGGGAGACACAGAATCTGAAGCAGGCTACAGGCTCTGAGCTCTCAGCAAAGCCTGATGCTGTGCTCGAACTCATGAAACCCGAGATCATGACCTGAGCTGAGGTCAGACGCTTAACTGAACCACGCAGGTGCCCCTGAATACTTTTTTAAGGTGCTTATTGGCCATTCCTTACATCTTCTTTTAAATGAAATATCTGTTAAATCTTTTGCCCAATTAAAAAAAAATGAAACTTTAAAAGCTTTTAAAATGATACTTCCCACAAAGCTGGAAAAAAATAAAATTGAACATTCAAGAAATTAATCTTTTGGGGCACCTGGGTGGCTCAGTCACTGGAGTGTCCGACTCTTGATTTCGTCTCAGGTCATGATCTCACAGTTCATGGAATGGAGCCCTGCATAGGGCTCTGTGCTGGCAGTGTAGAGCCTACTTGGTATTCTCTCTCCCCTCTCTCTCTGTCCCTCCCTCTCTCTCTGTCTCTCTCCGTCTATCTCAAAAATAAATAAACATTAAAAAAAAAAAAAAAACCTGTACATAAATGTTTATAGAAATGTACTAGAAATGTTCATTTCCAGTAGCCCCAAACTGGTAACAGTCTAGATGTCCTTCAATGAATGACAGGTTAGATAAATTCTGGTGTATCCATACCATGGAATGTTAGTTACTAAGCAATAAAGAGGAATAAACTATTGAAATAGGAAACAATATGGATGATCTCCAGAGAATTATGTTGAGTGAAAAAAGCCAATCCCAAAAGGTTACATATTGTATGATTCCCTGTACATAACATTTATGAAATAACAAAATTGTAGAAATGGAGTATGTACCAATGGTTGCCAGGGGTTAAGAAGGATATTGGGTTGGAGGGAAGTAGGTGTGACTATAAAGAGCAAGAGAGAGATCCTTATGGTGATAGAAATACTCTATATCTTAACTGTATCAATATCAATATCCTGGTGGTGATAGTGTTTTGCAATATTTTATTTTTAAGATATGGTTTTGCAGGGTGCCCGTGTGTCTCAGTCAGTTAAGTGACTGACTCTTGATTTTGGATCAGGTCATGATCCCAGGGTGGTGGGATCAAGCCTCAAGCCCCATGTCGGGCTCTGTGCTGAGCATAGAGCCTGCTTGAGATCCTCTCTCTTTCTCTCTCTCTCTCTCTCTCTCTCTCTCTCTCTCTCTAAAAAAAAAAAAAAAGATATAGTTTTGCAAGATGTTGATGTTACCATTAGGAGAAATTGGATAAAAGTACAGTCTCTCTGTACTATTTTTTTCTTTACAACATACACATTTACAAATATCTCAAAATTAAAAGATTAATTTTTTAATGTTTATTTTTTGAGAGAGAGAGAGAGAGAGAGAGAATATGCATGTGCCGATCAGCACAGAGCCCAGTGCAGGGCTGGATCCCACGACCCTGGGATCATGACCTGAGCCAAAATCAAGAGTCAGACTTAATGGACTTAGTCCCCCAGGTGCCCCTATGTACAGGTTTTTGAATAAACATAAATCTGCATTTCTCTGAAATAAATGCCCAGGAGTTACAATTGCTGGTTTGTATATGGTTGTTGCATGTTTAATTTTTTAAGAAACTGTCCAGCTGTTTTCCAGAGAATATGGTAAAATGTACCAAATTACATCCCTACCAGCAACATATGAGTGATTCAGTTTCTCTGCGTCTTTGCCAGCATTTAATATTAATCCTATTTTTAATTTTAGCCATTCTCTTGGTGAGGAGTGAGATTTCAGTTGGTTTTAGTATGCATTTCCCTAATGGATAGTGGTGCTGAATGTCTTGTCATGTATTTATTTACCATTTGTATACCCCTTTGGTGAACTGTCTGTTCATGTCTTTTGCCCATTTTCTAATTAAATTGTGTGGGTTTTGAAAAAAAATTTTAATGTTTATTTTTGAGAGGGAGAGAAAGCATGAGTAGGGGAGAGGCAGAGAGAGAAGGGGACAGAGGATCCAAAGTGGGCTCCCCAATGAAAGGAGAGAACCCTGTGTGAGGCTGAAACTCACGAAAAGTAAGATTGTGACCTGAGCTGAAGACAGATGCTCAACTGACTGAGCCACCCAGGCGCCCCAAATTGTGTGTGGCGGGGGTTGTTTTTGAGAGAGAGAGACAGAGCATGAGCTGGGAGAGAGACAGAGCATGAGAGAGAGAGAGGGAGACACACAATGTGAAGCAGGCTCCAGACTCTGAGTTGTCAGCACAGAGCCCAGTGTGAGGCTTGAACTCACGAACTGTGAGATCATGACCCAAGCTGAAGTTGGATGCCTAACCAACTCAGTCATCCAGGTGCCCCATTGTGTGTTTTTTTAATCACTATGTTTTGAGAACTCTTTATTGTAGATACTAGTCCTCTGTCATATATGTGCTATGCAAACATTTTCTTCCAGTCTGTAGCTTGTCTTTTCATACTCTTAACAGGGTCTTTCACAGAGCAAAATACTTAAATTTTAATGAAGTCTGATTTACCATTTTAAAAAATTTTGTTTTAACTTTTTTTAATTTTTAACGCTTATTTATTTTTGAGACAGAGAGAGACAGAGCATGAACAGGGGAGGAGCAGAGAGAGAGGGAGACACAGAATCTGAAACAGGTTCCAGGATCTGAGCTGTCAGCACAGAGCCCGACGCGGGACTCGAAATCACGGACCGTGAGATCGTGACCTGAGCCGAAGTTGGACACTTAACCAACCAAGCCACCCAGGCGCCATTTTTTAAAAATTTTATAGGTCATATTTTTCTTGTCAAATCTAAGAAGTCTGCTTAGCACTAGATCTGAAGATTTTGCCATATGTTTTTTTCCTGTAAGTTTTATAGTTTTTTATATCTTACATTTTTTTTAAGTAGCCTCTATGCCCATGGGATCAACAGTCAGATGCTCTACTGACTGAGCCAGCCAGGTGCCCCTATGTCTTACATTTGAATCCATGATCTACTTTGAATTAATTTTAAAAAATATTTAAAAATGTTTATTTATTTTTGAGAGAGAGAGAGAGTCAGAGTGCAAGCGGGGGACGGCAGAGAGACAGGGAGACACAGAATCTGAAGCAGGCTCCATGCTCTGAGCTGTCAGCACAGAGCCTGATGCGGGGCTCATGACCTGAGATCATGACCTGAGCTGAAGTCTGACACTTAACCAACTGAGCCAACCAGACGCCCCGACTTTGAATTAATTTTTGTATGAAATTTAGGTTGAGTTTCTTTTTTATTTGTTATGGATTATTCTAGCATCATTTGTTGGAAAATCTATATTTTTTCCCAGTTTTAAATTAGGTTATGTGTCTTTATTATTACTGAGTTGTAGTAGTTACTAATATATCCTGGATACTATCCTTTTGTCAGATATGTTTTATAAATATTTTCTTCACATTGATGACTTATCTATTAATTGTCTTAATGATGTCTTTTGATGAGTAGAAATTTTTAGTTTTGATGAAGTCTAACATCAATTTCCTTTCATGGTTATTGCTTTTTTTTAAGTTTACCTTTTGAGTAATGAAGATATTTTATGTTTTGCACAAAAGTCTTTATGGGTTTTGCTTTTATGTTAATGTCTACAATCCATCTTGAATTAATCTTTGCATATGGTGTGAGGTAAGAGTTATAGTTCATTTTTTTCACATGAATATCCATTTATTCCAGCACCGCTTGTTAAAACGTCTGTCCTTTCTCCACTGAATTGCTCAGGTGTCTTTGCTGAAAATCAAATAATCATATAAGTGCGGGTTTATTTTTGGGTTCTCTATTTTCTTCCATTTATTTATTAGTGTGTCTTTACACTGTTATTCCACAACCCTGATTACTGTCATTTTACAGTAAGTATTAAAATTTGGTAATATCAATGCTGTTTCTGTTCTTCTTTGAGATTTTTTTGGCTATTCTACATCCTTTTTGTTTCCATGTATATTTTAGAATTACTATACCTACTTTTTCCAAATAATCTGATAATTTTTTTAAAATAGAAATTACACTGAATATATATATCAACTTAGGGAGAATGGATTCTTTTCAATATTGAGTTTCCTAACCCATAAACATGACACATCCCCTTCATTCATTTAGGTCTTCTTTAATTTCTCTCAGCAATATTTGTAGTTTTCAGTATACAGGACTTACACGATTTTTGTTAGGTTTATTTTTAGATATTTGACTTAAAATTTTTTTTTTAATGTTTATTTATTTTGAGAGAGAGAGAGAGAGAGAGAGAGAGAGCGTGGGCAGGAGAGGGGCAGAGAGAGGGAGACACAGAATATGACGAAGGCTCCAGGCTCTGAGCAGTCGCACAGAGCCTGATGTGGAACTTCAACTCCCAAATGTGGGATCATGAGCTGAGCCAAAATCAGCTGCTTAAATGACTGAGCCACCCAGGTGCCCCTAGATATTTGACATTTTTGATGCTATTGTAAATGATATTTTGTTTAAATTTCATTTTCCAATTGTTTGTTGCTTGTTATACAATAAACCGACTTTTTATGTATTGATCTTGATTCCTTTCGTTTTGCTAATTTCACTTATTAGTGCTAGTATTTTGGGTGGAGCCTTGTTTTTAGATTTTCTTACATATACACTCATGTTGTCTATGAATAGTGATGGTTTTATTTCCTTCCCAATCTTATGCCTTATATTTATTTTTCATTTTTTATTTCACTAAGTTCTCTAATATAATATTTACTATAGTGGTGGGAAGGTATTCTTGCCCTGTTTCTTATCTTAGTGGGGAAGGATTTATCTTACCTTTTACCTTTAAGTATAGTGTTAGTTATTGTTGAGAGATATCCTTTAACAGGTTGAGAAGTTTCACTTTTTGAAAAAAATTTTATTTTTATTTTTTTTATTTTATATTTATTTTTTTTAAGATTTTATTTTTAAGTAATCTCTACACGCAACATGGGGCTTCAACTTACAACCCTGGGATCAAGAATCACACGCTCCACCAACTGAACCAGCGGGGCACCCCCCCCCCCCCCCCCAGTTCACTTTTATTCCTAGTTTGCTAACCATTTTTATTATGAAACAATTTTATTAAACATTTTTTATAAAATACTTTTCCTGGATCAAGATGATCATATAGTTATTCTCTTTTAGTCTGTTCATGAGGTTTATGTCATTGTTTGATCTTTGTAAAGTTAAGCTAAACTTGCATTCTTGTATTTCCCTGTATATGTAGGTGGATTCTTTTTTTTTTTTTTAAGTTTATTTTGAGAGAGATCAAAGCACGAGTAGGAGTGGGGCAGAAAGAGAGGAGAGATAGAGAATCCCAAGCAGGCTCCACACTGTTAGTGCAGAACCCCATACAGGGCTCAAATCCACAAAGCCCCAGAGATCATGACCTGAGGCAAAACCACCCAGGCGCCCATATTTACTGATATTTTTACTGATATTTTTGTTCAGGATTGGTTTTTTTTTTTTTTTTTTTGTATGCATATTCGTAAGGAATATAGGTCTGTAACTCTTATCTTGTAATGTCTTTATCAGATTTTGGAATCAGGGTTATCTTTGCCTTATAAGACAAATTGGGAAGTACTCTTACGTCTTCTATTTTCTGAATGTTTGTGTAGGATTAGTATTACTTCTTTGGATATTTGATAGATTTCACCAAAATACCACCTGACACTGGAGTTTTCTTTGTGGGGAGACTTTTTTTTTTAAAATAGACTTTTTGTTTTAGAATAGTTTTAGATCTACAGAAAAGTTGTGAAGGTAACTGAGTTCCTAACCCCACCCAGATCCTATTGCTGACATCTTACATTAATATGGTAATGTTTGTCACCAATGTCAATCTTTGTCACCAATGTCAATACATTTTTATTAACTAAAGTGTGAGAAGGCTTTCAACAAATTCAATTTGTTACATAGATAAGGATGTTCAAATTTTTTATTTTGTTATTTTTGGTAAATTGTTTTTCTAGGAATTTGTCTATTTCACCTACTTGTTGACATTGTTGGCTTAAAGTTTTTCATTATATTCCCTTATTACTCTTTTGCTGTCTAAAGATCTATTGTGCCCCCGTTTTTCATTAATAATATTGGTAATTTGCTTTTTCCTCTTTTTTTTCTTTATCAGTCTTGCTCATGATTTATGAATTTTATTAGTGTTTTCAAAGAACAAACTTTGGGCTTTGTTAATTTTCTCTATTGTTTGTTTTCTATTTCATTGATTTCTTCTCTATTCTACTTACATTGGGTTTAATTTACTTGTTTTTTTTCTAACTTTTTAAAGTAGGAACTTAGATCATTGATGATTTTAAGTTTATTTATTGATTTTGAAGGAGAGAGAGAGCGAGTGGTCATGAGAGAGAGGGAGATAGAGGATTCTGAAGCAGGCTGTGTGCTGACAGCAGAGAGCCCAATGTGGGGCTGGAACTCACAAACTGTGAGATCATGACCTGAGCCAAAATCAAGAGTCCCACACTTAACCAACTGAGCCACCTAGTCACCCTAGATTTTGATCTTTTTTTTTTATGTTTATTTATTTTGAGAGACAGAGAGAGATGGAGCTCGAGGGTGGGGTGGTGCAGAGAGAGACAGAGGGAGACACAGAATCCAAAGCAGGCTCCAGTCTCTGAGCTGTCAGCACAGAGTCCGACACGGGGCTCGAACTCACAGACAGTGAGACCATGACCTGAGCCAAAGTCGGACGCTTAACCAACTGAGCCACCCAGGCACCCTGTATTCTTTTTTTTTTTTAATGTTTATTTTTTGAGGGAGAGAAAGAGCAGGGGAGGGGCAGAGAGAGACAGAGACTGTCAAGCAGGCTCCATGCCCAGCACAAAGAGCCTGATGTGGGGCACCATCCCATGATCTGTGAAATCGTGACCTGAGCCGAAATCAAGACCTGTAGCTTTACTTACAGAACCACCCAGGTGCCTCAACTCCAAGATTCTTAACCACAGAAATCATGAGAAATGATTTATGTTTTAAGTCACTACATTTTGAGATTTGTTATGCATCAATGGGTAAGTACTACAACAGCAGGGATCAGAAACACTAGGTGCTCCTGGGGGACTTGATGGGATGGACAAGGTAGTCCTGGGAGGTGGACAGAGTGAATGGCATGTTAAGGACGCAGGATGGAGCAAGGAACCTGTGAAAACCAATTTTCTGTATTTTGTCATTCCATTCAGGATTAACCCTAAAAAGTTACTATGGATGATCCCTGAAGTGTGGGATCAGGAGAATGCTATGTGGTCTTCATTCAAAGGGCAGATTTTGGGTGTGTCGTTGAGCGGGGGGGTGTTCCTACAGACAAGTGAGTCTCATTCCATACTGAGCAAATAATTAAGCTCTGTACTCAAGATCAGGTTTTGGAAGAGCAGGAGTTGTTTTTTCATTAACAAAATTGTTTTGAGGTGTGTTCTGTGTCAGGCCCTGAGATAACTGCAGAGTGAAATAAACAAGGATAAGTGAAACATAGACTGCCTTCAAGAAGTTTAAAATGTGAGATTGGCAAGAAAACTGTGACAGTACTGTACCATGTGACAATGTGATAAAGCAGGACAAACTCAGGCCAGAGGTAGCCTTTTTTTTTTTTTTTTTTTTTTTTTTAAGTAGGCTTCATGCCCAGCTCGGGGCCCTGTGTGGTGGGGCTTGAACTCACAACCCTGAGATCAAGACCTGAGCTGAGATCAAGAGTCAGACACCTAACTGACTAAGCCACCCTGGCACCCCTGGAGGAGGTAACTTTTAATTTGTTTATTTATTTATTGTTTATATCTTTTAATGTTTATTTTTGAGATGGAGAGAAACAGAGCATGAGTGGGGTAGGGGGAGAGTGAGAGGGAGACACAGAATCTGAAGCAGGCTCCAGGCTCTGAGCTGTCAGCACAGAGCCTGACATGGGGCTTGAAACCACCAACTGTGAGGTCATGACCTAAGCTGAAGTCGGATGCTTAACCAACTGAGCCACCCAGGTGCCCCTTAATTCAAGTTTTTAAAAATATTTATTTTGAGAGGGAGAGAGAGACGGTGGGGTAGAGAGAGAGGGTGAGAGAGAATCCCAAGCATGTTCTGTGCTGTCAGGGTAGAGCCTGACGTGGGGCTTGATCACATGAACTATGAGGTTATGACCTGAGCTGAAATCAAGAGCCCCTCAAGTTGAGTTTCAAAGGATAAATATAATTTGGCTTCTTCTGGGTTGGTGGGGAGAAACAATGAAGTGAGGGTCTTGGAAGAAAAGCCTTCTAGACACCAGGGAAGCATGTTCAAAGACCTGGATGATGCCCTAGAGGTTCAAGAAACTGTAAGTAGGTGTTTTTTTTTTTTTAATTTTTAAAATGTTTTTTATTTATTTTTGAGAGAGAGACAGAGAGAGGGAGAGAGAGAGAACAAGCAGGGGAGGGGCAAAGAGAGAGGGAGACACAAAATCTGAAGCAGGCTCCAGGCTCTGAACTGTCAGCACAACTAGGGGCTCGAACTCACGAATGGTGAGATCATGACCTGAGCTGAAGTCGGACACTTCAACCCACTGAGCCACCTAGGTGCCCCCATACTAGTTCTTTCTTGTAGCACTTTTGGAGAAGTATTTAACTGGAATAATATAATAATTTTTTAATGAATTTAAATCTGGTCTTTACTGCTATCTTCCAGGAAAGGGTGGGATCCTTTGGTTGAAAGTAAAAAGAAAAATTACAAAGAAAAAGTAATTACTACAAAAGCAAGAAACCTGGAGTGGTCCTGTGGGTTCTTGCAACTACACAGGCCCGTAAGCTGGGGAAGGAATTAGAAACAACAGAAAAACTGCATCCACCTACTTAATCAACATTTACTGAGCTCTTATTTTGGACAAGGCCTTGTGCTAGAAGGTGGAGACATGCAGGTAGATGACACAGGGCCTGCCCGTGAGGAGTTTACGATCTAACTTGCTTATTACCTTCACTCTGGTGTACTGAGACCAGGAACGTCATTTGCATTTCTGCTCTCAACCTTAAGAAAACAGCAGATAGTAGTACACTGTGGCTGTATAGCTGCTGGATTGATTACACTCAGACTTTTCTGCAAAGGCTTTGGCAACAGGCAGCAAGAGCCACAAAGATATTCCTACCCCCTTGATCTGCCTCTGGGAATTTATCTTGAGGAAATACCTGAGATAGGGTTAAGGATTTATGTTCATGGACATTCATTGCTGTTCTAATGAAACAGGGGACATAACCTAAACTTCTAACAATGGGGAAAAGATAAAATAATTGATGGGGCATCCCTATGATGGACTATTAGGTAGTAATTAGAAGTGTTATTAAAAAAAAAGTAATAACATGGGGGAAAAGGCCGGGGGTGGGGGTGGGGGTGGGGGTCGGGGGGAGGGCTACAAGTCTCTACTGAATGTGCTCAGAGATACCTGATTTAATTTTGTATGCCCTCTGTATTTTTCAGATTTTTGACAAACACGTTAGAGGATATCTACAGTCAGAACTTGTTTTCTTTCTTCCTTCCTTTCAGAGATGTAATGGCAGAAGAGAAAGCTATAAAGACAACCAAAATGACCAAGATTTTGGGAATTGTATTGCATGTGGATTGACCCAAATTAACTGAAACTCCACATTTTACGTGTCAAGCATTGAGTGAAGTATCACTAATACTAGTTGCAATGTATTAAGTTACTACCATGTGCCAGTTGCCAAATAGAGGGGTAAATAAATATAATTGAGATCCCAACCCAGGTTTGGTTTAGAACCTGTTTTTTTTGACTGTGCCAAATACAAGCAAGTTAAAGAAGGGAAATAAACAATTCATAGACAAATATTGCACATTCAGGGAACGGGCATCGTATTATGTTTGGTCTGGGCTGCTGAGAATATCCACAGGTTATACGTTTTTCCTTGTTCTACAGTGTGTGGGTATATATTTTCCCCTGGAGAATATATGTGTTTGACATCCACACTATATAGTCCTAGTTTATTGCCAGGAACGATGATGCCTTATGATTTGCATTATGTGTGTACGTACACACACACACACCCATCTTCCTTTTCTGGACCTTCTGTTTACCTTAAGAGAAAGCATTTGTTTTTGCACCTATCAAGGATTGCAGGATAAACATCTGTTAATGTCCCAGCCCCTGAGACTTCCACAGCTTCTGGATGTCAATTGAATGTGCACCCGCCACCCCCCACCCGCGTTGACGTGCAGTGCCTAATCCCAGATAATTTAGGTTGCACACTCCAGGGCGTTTAATCGCATCCCACTTTTTCCTCCAGACCTTCCCCTTCACCCCCTCCCAGATGAACGGACAAGGCCGAGATCGGGCGGCCTGACCTTGGGTCATCTTCGCCCGTGGAACTGCGGTGTGACCTTGGGCAAGTCCCCCGCTCTCCCTTCGCCAGGCCGCGTAGCTGGATAGCCGGATCTCCGCTCCGGACGCTGCTCAGCCGAGCGGGGCGACCGTGCGTCCGCACCCCTTTCTCCCCGGACTTCCTCCGCGCACGCCCCACCTTCCCCACCCCTACGCTCCTGGCGTTGCGGCCGCCTCCATTCGCACGGCCCTTTCATTCCAGACGCTCGTTTACGCCGCGCGGACTGGGAGGGTGCGATTCCCGGACGCGGCCTGCGCTGCGAGCGCGCGGCCGTCCCGCAGGCCGGCGCGGCTTTACGCCGCTGACGCAGCGCGCCCAAGATGGCGGCGCGGTCGTCGTCGGGGGTGGCGGCGGCAGAGGGGGCGGCGGCCGTGGCGGCAGCGGCGACGGCAGCCGTGACGGCGGCGGCGGCGCGGGGCCTGGGCCGGGGGGAATGAGGCAGCCGTGGCGGGCCAGCGGCCGAGCCGTGTAGCGGAGAAGCGGCTTCCCCTCCCTGCTTCCCTTGGCCGAGCCGAGGACGCGCGCGCGCGTCCGTCCGGAGCGGGCTCCCCACCCTCGACTCCCGCGACCCGCTCCGCACCCCCACCCGGGCCCGGAGGATGATGAAGCTCAAGTCGAATCAGACTCGCACCTATGACGGCGACGGCTACAAGAAGCGGGCCGCGTGCCTGTGTTTCCGCAGCGAGAGCGAGGAGGAGGTGAGGCTCCGGGCCCGGCGGGCCCGGGGGTCGCCGGAGTCGGCGGCCACCGCCAGCCGAGGCGCGGGGGGCGCGGCCGCCGGGGGACGGTGTGCTGCCGCCCCTGGCAGGGCCGCTCCTTTCGTCTGAATGAAGTTCCGACGGAATTTCTTGAGCCGAGGAAGAGGAGAGAGGAAAAAGGACGGTGGGCGGAGGGGAAGCGGGTCCGAGCGTGGCCACACGGCACCGATCCGGCCGAGGGAGCTTCAGAGCCCGTCGCCTGTCATAGGGGAGAGTGGCGGCGGAGAGAAGGCGGTGGGTGGGGAAGTGTGTGGCTTTCGGGCCAGGCCTCCAGCTTTGGATCCAGGAAGGGCAGCTCAGCACTTGTCAGCCCGCACATGTGTGCAGAGGCCGCGGTGCACGAGGGGCAGGCCGGCCTTTTGTGCCAGAGAAATAGTCCACTTCACTGGCGGGTTTCGGGGTTGCAGAGGGATTATGTGTGTCTGTGAGCTTAAGGAGGGGGGGGGGGGTTGGGAAGATTTAGGGCGTAGTGCAAAAGCCAAAGCTAATTGTTTATTTTACAATGCGCTGGGTAGCCCCTTCTAGTGTAGCTGAGAAGAAAGGACATTTGATAAGATAATTTTTATGGGCTGAAAATATTTCATTTTCATTGGGAAGGCCAAAGGCGGTGTTTCAGATCTGTGCCCTGACATTGCCCTATAGGAAGGCCTTTAGGATTAAATTTGCTAGCTAAATAGAAATGCTTAAAATCAGTTTTTGCTTGGGGTACTTAAAAAAAAATCTCAGCTTTTCAGAGCCGTTTCTGTGGTGATAAAGGGAATTTAGAGAAGGCAAACGTTTTTGTAAATCCACAAAGAATTAGCTGCTTTGGAAATTCATAAGATGCCTGTGGGGAAAGCGTTTGTCTCCTGTGCATGGTGGTAAAATGGCAGTTAAAGTGGAAACAATGAAGGACAGTGAAATTCAATATGCTATATTCTGGCATTCAGCAGTGGGCTATCGCGGCAGGCTACAAGTACAGTGCATGGTGTTGAAATGGGGGGAGCGGAACTTGACCCGTTAGTTATGAAAAGAAGCTGTGATGAAAGAGACAGATGGATTGCCAAGAGTTGCTGTCCAGAGATATTTAGGAGGAAGTGGGACTTTAAATTATTGCCTGAAAAAATTTAGTAAAGCGGTAATTGTGCTGTTGAGGGACTGTGTGTGTGTGTGTGTGTGTGTGTGTGTGTTCCCTTTCAGCAAAACAGAAGGAAATGGAATTTGGAAATATATACTTTGTGTCCTATCATATATTGTAAAAGTCCCCAAAACAGATGCCTGGTAATAGAGGTACTAAGTAGGGCCATGTTGTAAATTACATAGTTTTGGAATACATACTTGAGTAAGGTAAAATTGTTGGTGGTGTTTACTGCTCTACAGGCTTTGTTCTCTTATCATATCATATTATGGGAAATCAGATGGGATCACAGTCTGTTTTAACTGGAGGGAAAATTAATTAGCATAATAACATGTCTTCAGTACTGTGGTTAAGTCTGTGAGCACCCCAATTATAAGTAGAAGGGTGTATAATTTAGTTGTATGAAGGATGCAAGACTTTATTCGTTTTTAAAAACTCATACTAGAAATTGAGAACATGTGAGTATTTTGGGTAAATTGGCAACCCTTTATAGGCCATACGCAAACTAAAACTTGATTTTCCATTTTCTGTTAGTTTTATTATGTACTGACATTAGCCATTAGCAGGCTTAATGTTAAAACATTTGACTGTGGAGTTTCCTTGAATTTCTTTTTGAACATTGGTTAATGAGCAGAAGATTCATGCAAATTTTTAATTACAGATTCATTGGATGTTACAGCTAAAAGCCCAGAAAGAACAAGAAAATTAATGAAATGCACCCATTTTAGACTTGTTCAGTTCAACTAAACAAGTATGTATTAAGAGCCTACTATGGGTGCAGAACCCTATAATGTGGGATTTAAAGATAAACATCCTTCCCTGTCCCCCCAAATTGAGTACTTATTGATGGGATCCCTTAATTGGGAGGGATTTTGGACCACAAAATAATCTCTAGGGTGTCGTTCAACTCTCAGATTACATAATTGTGTTAGAAGGGAAGTAATTTGTTAGTTCCGGGAGAACTTTTATGTTCTCAATAGAAGTGCCAGAAACTGGAAGTATTAGCTGCCACATATTGTGGGAATGTGAAATTCAAACTCAGTAGGACATTCAGCCTGGTTTTATTTTGTAATGGGAACTTATGGCTTTAATCAAGATAGAATAGTTCATAGAATATTATCAGTATTAATATAACAGTAATATAAATATAAATGGAACCCTGGTTAATAAATTCAATTAACCAGTGTCAGGAAACATACATACAATGTAAAGAAAAAGAGATAGAAAATATTAACAGGTAGTAGACTGTGAATCAGACCTTCTAACGTTTTTTTTCAGTCCCAGGAAATTTTACTTATAAGATCCACGTTAGGAAGTGGGAACATACTCAGCAAGTGAACTGAGCAAGTTTATTGAGATAAAAGGAAACAGACATGTAGGGAGCTTGGAGTCTAGTGGGAGAGATAGAACAAACAGGCCCAACAGCATGAAGACAAGGAATTTCCTTTCCTTCAAACCTCTGGCTGTTTTTCCTGTTGATAAATAAGAATCAATAGCCAGAAAATCCACAGCCCCCCCCCCCCCCCCCCCCCACTTACAAGTTTTACTGATTGTTAATTTTGGGGCATTCATGATAAGTAACATATTTATTACAGTACTTTGAGCCTGGTACACAGTAGAGAGTCTTTTACCCAGCCACTGCTTTAACCAACTTGGTGCACTGAATACTTGGTGTTGCCCTCTCCGCCACTGGGTCTGATATAACCCCCCAACCATGAGGCCTCCCAGCCAATTGTGTGCTTACAAAGATTCAGTTATATTTATTCCTGTATTTGTTTATATTCATCATTCTTGTTATTGTAATTCTGCAGTGTAATTAAATATGATGTAAGCCCATGAAATTTGAATTCAAAAAGAGTGGTTTTGTATTTCAAATGCTTTATTTATTTATTAAAAAAATTTTTTTTAATGTTTATTTATTTTTGAGAGAGAGAGAGACAGAATGTGAGTGGGTTAGGGGCAGAGAGAGAGGGAGACACAGAATCCGAAGCACGCTCCAGGCTCTGAGCTGTCAGCACAGAGCCTGACGCGGGGCTCTAACTCATGAGCTGTGAGATCATGACCTGAGCCGAAGTCGGATGCTCAACCGACTGAGCCACCGAGGCGCCCCTCAAATGCTTTAGAATGACTCAATTGCAAGTCATTAAAAGAAATTACCGCTCAGTTGTATGGGTAAGCAAACTGTAAGAGTTGGAAAGGGAGTCTTGAAAGTCTAGAAGGACTCTGCACATAGATCTGCACATGAATGTTTTCAGGGTTTTTTTTTTTCTTTATAGAAACCTGAACTGGAAAACATAGGTCATGGTGGGTGTGGTATGTGAAAGACAACTCACTGTTCAATAGTAGGCCTACATTTAAGATAAGATCTTGGACCCACAAAAAAGATTAGCAAATACATATGCGTGTATGTTTTTAATCTGCCGTATCTTCCAGTTAATATTTTATCCTAAACAGTATAGAAGACTGAAACTGATCTCTTGAGTAAGACTTTATTGTTCTGGATTGGGTAATATAACATTCATCTTTGTCCTGTTATTCAACTTTGCCTCTCCGAAAGCACTTCCAGTTGTGATTTTCCTTCTTCCCCCTTTTTGGAGCCTCTATAATGACAGGAAGTGGGACACACTAGGAGTGGGCTTGCTTTGTACCCTCCCCAGAGTGGAGTGGGGGGAGTATAACAGGCCTTTTAGACAGTTGAACTATCTAGCAGTGTGAAATACTCACAAAGGCCAGTGACACAGGCTATACACCAGATGATGTCACAGTCCCTAGGAAAGTTAAAGCTGTGCCTATTGGGTCTGTTTTTACTCAAGGGAAAAAAAAAAGTACTGATAGGATCTTTCTCAGTTAGATTTCCCTGTATATTAAAAATTAAAACTGCTTTTATTGTTTTTTAATTTTTATTATTTTTTAAATTTATTTTTGAGAGACACAGAGAGAGAGAGAGAGAGAGAGCACGAGCAGAGGAGGGGCAGACACAGAATCTGACACAGGTTCCAGGCTCCGAGCTGTCAGCCCAGAGCCCGACGTGGGGCTCGAACTCATGGACCTCGAGATCATGACCTGAGCCGAAGTCAGACGCTTAACCGACTGAGCCACCCAGGTGTCCCTAAAACTGCTTTTAATAAGAAAGGACAATACTGTCTTTAAGGGTCTTAGTTTGGTTTGTTGGGCTTTTCCATCTCTTGGCAAGGGGTTGCCGTTTCATTTTCTCAGCTCCTTGAACTCATGAGGTTGGGTGTGTAGATGATTGATACAGGAGATCCTCCATGGGCAGAGACTCTGGTGGCCTTAGTGTTTGTCAGTAAAACTGACTCCTAGAGGAGCAGGTGGAAGGACGTCACTGCAAGACCACACCTTCCCCTGGGCTCTAGACAGGGGAGTAAAACACGAGTGGTAATCCCAGAGGCGATAACCATGACAAAGAGCTTCCAGTAGATCCCAGGCTGTTTGGAGAGTCTTTTTGTAACAGATCTTGGTGATTGTCCGGTATTACATTGTTCTAAGATCAGGATGGGTGCGTTGATCCAGTCACCTGACTGGACATTTCTGATCCTCATTTCTCTGTCTTTCCTGGAGGCTTTCTTGTGTGTGTGTTCCCTTGTGCCTACCTAATAATACCGGTTAGTCAGTTAGACACTTCTCCCACTACCTCCTTTTCTGCCTGTTTCCTGAGATGTGACTTCTGTTCTGAAATCATACTGCAATCTCCATTTTCTCCCATTCTTTGCCCTAACTTTTTTTTTTTTTTTTTTTTGCTTTTGAGCAATTCTCATTTCTCCGTAAATACAGTGTTGCCTATCTACTTTGTGTGAAGCAATCTATATTTTTCTTCATAGCCTAGTACAGAAAGGAAGGGCCCTTGTTTGAGAATACATTAGTTTATTCATTTTTTGAGAGCCCTATCATGGACTAGTCTCTGTGTAAGAACCTGGGAATTCCCAGGTAAATAAGGCTGTGGTTCCTCATGAAGCCAGCCTGTCTGCCTGCTGTGCATTTGTATGCACCCCCTCCCACCTGCCCAGGGGCCTCACTCTGATCGGTGTCCTGTCTTTCCTGCTTCATTGCCTTTCCTTCTCTACTTTATCATTCCCAGGGCAAATAGGCTATAGTAATTCCCATCTTAAAAGAACTGCTCCCTTGCCCCTTGTTCCCTCCAGCTACCATCCCATTTCTCTCTTTTCCTTTTACAGCAAAACTTTTCTGTACTTGCTGTCTCCACGATCCTGGTTCCCATTCTCTCTCGAACTCATTCCAGTCAGGCACTCTTTCCTGTGATTCTGCCAAAACCAGTCTTTAAGATAACAAGTTAACAAATCCAGTTCTCAGTCCTTGTTACCCCATCTTTCCTTTCTTCCTGAAACACTTTCCTTACCTTGCTTTTAGGGTATCTTTCTAGTTCTTCCCTTTCTTTCTGGTTGTTCCTTGTTAGTATTGTTGTATTCCTCCTCATTTTCCTGACTTCTTCCATTGCAGTGCACAAGGACACAGTCTTTGAACCACCTTCCACCCCAACACGCACTAGTAGGTGATCTCATCTAGTCTCATCTTTAAGTACCGTATTTATACTGATTACTTTCGGCTGTCTCTGTTTAGCCCTAATTTCTCTCCTGAAATCAGGGCTTGAATATCCTGCAGTCTACTCAGTATTTCCATTTGGGTATCTGATAGGCATCTCAAACTTAAAATACCCAAACTGAACTCTTGATTCTGTCCACCAAAAAACAAACAGCAACAAACCTGCTTCTCCTACTGGTGTGCCTCTTTCAGTAAGTGAAGTCTCCATGCTACCAGTTGCTCAGGTTAGATATCTAGGAGTCATCCTTGACTTCTCCCTTTGTCATACCCACGTCTAATCTGACAGCAGATCCTGCCTAACCTTAACCCTTCAACCTCCACTGTGCTGTCCTACCCTAACCCATGATTGCCGCTTGTCTGGACTACTGCTGAATCTTCCTGACTGGTCTCCTTGCTTCTGCCCTCACTCCTCTAGTCTTGTCTACCACAGCTGCTGGAGTGATTCTTCCAACACAGAAGTCAGATCATGTCACTCCTCTGCTCCAGTGGTATTCTGTCTCTGTGAATCCACAGTCTTCACCATGACCTCTAAGGCTCTGGATGTTCGGGTCCCCTGCTGTAGCTCTGATCTCATCTCTTACCACTCTCCCTCTTACTCATTCCTCTCCTCCAGCCACACTGGCCTCTGTACTGTTTGTTCTCCGTATTATCTGCATGGCTAGCTCCCTTCTTTTGGGTCTTTGCTTAGTTTTCGTCTCATCAGACAGGTCTTTAACGATCATGCTACATAATACACCAGTCCATTGTCACTGTGTCTCTTAGGCTTTGTTTTTTCTTGGCAGCACAAATCACCACCAAGACATGGTATGTACTCATTTGTTGTTGTCTGTTTCCTCTCACTAGAATATAAGCTAGTTCATGGGGATAGGAGTTTTTGTCTGTTTTATTCACTCCTGTATCCTTGTTGTTTAGGACATAGTATATGCTCAATACTATTTGTTGACTGTGTGAATGCATGAATGAAGACATTGCCCCTGTTTTTAAGCTTACGGTCTAGTAGAGGAATTGAAAATACCCCAAATACACTGAATGCTAGGGTCTACCAATAATGTGGTGATAACAATGTTTCAGGGAAGTCTTCTGTCTCTTTTTTCCAGTATCTTAGTGACAAGGTGTCTGATAATGTTGACTATCAGCCCAATGGGAGTGTATGTGTATTTGGTTGTAAATCTTTTTGGAATCTCAGTGGATCGTCCCATGACAGGGCACTTAGGATTTCTTTCAGATGTTGAACTTGTGAATCTATGCCATCTTGCAGGATTTGTGTTGGATGGTTGATAAAATGTACTGATCCTCAATCCTAGTGATTCATCACCCGAGGAAAAGGATTTTCATTTTGCTGATAGCTTGGAACCTTTTATTTCTAAGTAAATAAATACATCAACAAACTATAATCAAGCAGTGGATAGCCAGGGCACCTGGGTGACTCAGTTGGGTAAGCATCTGCCTTCGGCTCAGGTCATGATCTCATGGTTTGTGAGTTCAAGCCCCGCATCAGGCCCTCTGCTAGCTGCACAGAGCCCACTTCAGATCCTCTGTCCGCTCTCTCTCTGTACCTCCCCCTCCCGCACGCTGTCTCTCTCTCAGAAAAAAAAAAAAAATATTGTGGTTCATAGCCAACAGTGTATGTCAAATCTGGATTCCAAAGTTTAGTTGATAGTAGAGTAATTAATTTGAAAATGAAGGTTGATAGGGATGGTCATAATATTTTCCTGTCATCATCGTTTTGTTCCTTATCTAGGTCAAAGTGAAAGAGATATGATGTCAAGTTTGTGAGTACTGAGTCTTGAAGTGTTTCCTTTATGGTGGTTAACGTACGAAACAGAACAAAGGAACCATCACAGGCAAAAAAGATATGTGGATAAAAGAATAGGGAATTGGATTTGGAAATAAAACCCCCAAACCTAAAACTTAGTAATAAAACATATGCACCTGAAGACAACTTGTTGAGTAAAATCCTCTCAGACCGAAGAAAACTTTCTTGAATCCAGTTTGAGAATTTCTGCCCTAAAGTAACATGGCTCAAGAATGTTCACAGTCTTTGTCCCAGCCTTCTTGAAACCCTTGCTTCCTAGCTTACTAACCCTTTGAGTAGGGAAAAATGTTTATTCTTATATTCATTCATTCATTTTACAAACTTTATTGAATGCCTGCTTCTGGGCCAGACACTGTTCTTGGAATGCAGCTGTGAATGAGGCAGAGTGGAGGCTCTTGCTCTTGTGAAGTTTCTGATAACAAATGCGGGGAGACAGTCAATGAGCAGAAATATCAGTGAACTTGATTTTAGGCAGTGATGGTGCTGGGCAGGAGATAAGTGTGCGATGGTCCTGAGAGTGGGGAGGGGATTGGCAAATTGTGGCTGGGTAGGCTCTGAATGGCAGGGCAGGGGAAGAGCAATTACCGAGGCCCCAAGTGGGGGACGACTTTGGCCAGGAGGAAAAGCAGCAAGCAGGCCAGAGTGGCTGGCGGCCAAGTGGAGGAGAGTGGTGGGAGATATTGCAGAGGTGGGAGGCCATTTCCCATGAGGCTTTGTTACCCACCCTTCCAGTTCTCCTGGTTTTCCTTTACTCTGTCCTCCTCTGTCCCTTAAAGCAACCCAGCAGACACGCCAGCAACAGCCCTCAAAACCACCTTCTTTCCCTTGACTGTGAGGCACAGAAGTGGTGGTGACAGGATGGTGAGAGTTTATTAAAAAAGGTTGTGGTTAAGAAATGTACAAGTGGAGAGAAAAGAAAGTACTGTACTGCAATCTTTTTAAAAGAGAAATCTGAAAGGACCCAAAGAAAAGACCCTAACGTTTCTTTACACAATCTTAGGGTAGTTTAGTCAGAAAAGCTACTTTGGATAGATAATATATGTGCCCAGTACAAAATTCAAAAGGTACAAAGAACATGGAGTGAAGGACTCAGGTAGTTATCTTATAAAAGATAAGACTGTGGTGCATTGCAAATGAAAGATTGAGGGGTATTTTTGTTTAATCGAGGCTTGCCACTTTTTCCTAGGAATATATTTGAATCCAGGCCACTTGGGCACCTATGATTTTTCAGCACTTACCTAGTTTTATTGAGGTTTGGTTACCTTAAGTGCCAGGGATCCTTCTAGAATGAAGAACTGCTGGGAATGGAGTGGTGTGTGTGTGTGTGTGTGTGTAGAATCAGTGTTGGCAGTGGGCTGTGTGTGTGTCAGGAAAGCACTCCCCTGTAGAAGCTCCTTGTCTAACTGGCCTTCGGGTCCCTGAAAAGCAGCTTAGCAGTTGTCTGGGTCAGATGGGGTTTGCTGATTTCTAAGCTCTCATTGTTTGGACTACTCAGAGTCAGCCTTTTAAGCCAAAGTACCTTCCCAGCACTGGTAGGAAGCTGTTCACTTGGGCCATGTGCCTCTGTCCCCAGCTGTGGAACGGGGTGTAGGCAGGATTCTGAGTGGAATTGTGGCCTTCCAGCTCTTCCTGGGACAGACTGTGAGATACTAGAAGGTGTGTGTTGGTCTCTGGCCCCGCTTCCTGGCACAGAGCTCCTGATCCTCTTGTGATTTCTTACGTGATAACATTAGGAGCATCTCTTGCTCTAATATTGGTCTTTGACCTCTATTCCTGACGCAGGGCTCCTGAAACTCATGTAATTTCCTGGGTGATAGGAGGGTCTTTGGTTCTAATGAGGCCATTCTGGGTGGGCTCCTGGATAGTTTCTGGGTGAAGGCTGGTCGCTAGAAAGACTAAGCCATGAATAGACGCTTGAAATTTTCAGCCCTGCCCCCCATTCCCTTGAGCAGGCAGAAGGGCTGAAAATGGAGTTAATGATCAATCATGCCCGTGTGATGAAGCCTCCATAAAAATCCCGATAGTACAGGGTTCGGAGAATTTCCAGGTTGGTGAACACATACTGGTGGGGGGGCTGGGGGGGTGACACACCCCACCTCTACCGGGACAGAAGCTCCTTGCCCTGTGTATCTCTTCATCTGGCTTTTCATCTGTATCCTTTACCATATTCTTCAATAAACTGGGAAACATAATGAAGTATTTCTCTGAGTTCTGTGAGCCACTCCAGCAGATTAATTGAACCCATGGAGGGGTTGTTGGAACCTCTGGTCAGTAGCCAGTTGGTCATAACCAACACCGGTGATAACGTGGGCTCGTGACTGGCATCTGAAAGGGCGGTGGCAGTCTTATGGGACTAAGCTCTTAACCTGTGGGATGTGATGCTATCTTTGGGTTGAGAGATGCCTGTCAGAATTCAGTTAAATTGTAGGATCCCTAGCTGGTGTTGCAGAGACCTGCTTGGTGTAGGGGAACCCCACTCATTTGGTGACCAGAAGTGCCCGAAGTGAAATGTGCTTTGTGAGTAGTGAAGGAGACTCTCAGGAAAGAAGCACACAGTAGGGAAGAACTGGGTTTTTCCCTTTTCAAGTAGGAAGAAAACTGGGGTTTTTCCTTCTTATAAACTGTGCCTTACCCTTCTTTTCTATCTCCTTGCACCAGTCCCCCAAAAGGCTAACCCAGAGTTAGGTATGAGAAACCTAACTGAAGAAGATCATCATAGTGTGATGTCCTTATTTTATGAAATAGGAAAAAAAAATTACCAGAATGATACAAAAATACTCATACGTGAGCACCAAAAGTATTTGCAAAACAAACATGAGTGGTTCCCCCCCCCCATTTTTGACATTTTATCATTTGTATTGTGTGTGCTGCTGCTTTCTTATTAGCACAGTTACCCAGAAGTGGACTGTGTGCAAATCGGGTTATGTATCTGAGGCAGATAAGATCATGCTTTTTGTGTGCTTTATCCAAATATACTTGAAGAAATTCTGAGGCAGTTTAGGATACTTTTTAACTCATTTTCAAAATGGGAAGTTAGTAACTCGATTATCATGAAACATTTTTGAGCACTTCCAAAAGGAGATAGAGTGAATGAATTTCTACTCCATGGAAAAAAAATTATTACAAAACAATAAAAACTTAAATCTGACACAAGTAGAAACAAACTTATAGAGAAGACAAGACTATTATAAACATAGAAAAGAAATGATCCCTTAAATAGACTTTCTTTGTATACACTTAGTTGATCTCTTTGTTCATAAAACAGTCAAGTCCTTTTAAAGAACTGCTTGGAGGGACTCTTGGCTGGCTCAGTCGGTAGAGCATGTGACTCTTGTTCTCGGGGTTGGGAGTTTGAGCCCCATGTTGGGCTTAGAGATTACTTTAAAAAAAAAAATGGATGTGTTTTAGATGATATTAAAAAAAAAAGAACTGCCTGGAAAATCTTTTCTTAGTTGGTTATTTAACACTATTCTGATTTTCTCTTTGTTTCTTTCATTCTTTCTTTATTAAAAAAAAATGTTTTTAATGTTTATTTTTGAGAGAGAGAGAAAGAGAGACAGAGACCGAGTGTGAGTGGGGGAAGGGCAGAGAGAGAGAGGGAGACACAGAATCAGAAGCAGGCTCCAGGCTCTGAGCTGTCAGCACAGAGCCCGACGTGGGGCCTGAACCCACAAACCTCGAGATCATGACCTGAGCCGAAGTTGGAGGCTTAACTGACAGAGCCACCCAGGTGCCCCTCTGATGTACTTTATAAGAGCAGCTTAGCAGTGATGAACAGAAATGGATATGAACTCAGACATACAGTGCTTCTATTTCTGTTAAAAGGAAGAAATACATGGGGGCACCTAGCTGGGTCAGTCAGAGTGTGCGACTCGTGATCTCACGGTCATGAGTTCGAGCCCCACATTGGGTGTAGAGATCACGAAAAAAATTAAAAACAAAGGAAAGATAGTGATTTTCCTTTGAATATTTAGGAATCCTAATAAAATATGCTTTAAAAGAAGTTATGTGCTTTTATAGAACACTTTATTTTTGTGAGTAGCTTGAAATAATATATATTTTGAATCATTGGAATTTTAATTATATTTCCTTCCTCTTCGCAGAAATGACTTGGTTGTTAGACTTATATTCAGTCATCATTTGCTAAATGTGCTGAGCCCTCACTGAGGGCTTTTACACCTATCACTGTAGTGATTTTTTTCCTGGGAGGTTTTGCACTTTGGGGAGACTGCCTTTAATAATAATAATAATAAGATGAAACTTTTAGATTTTATTGGTAAAATGAGTTAGAAAAAGAATCCAGAAAGTTTCTGTGTGTAATAATTATATTTCTATGTTATTTAAATAAGTTCACCAACTATTTTTTTAAAAATGTTTTTAATGTTTTTTATTTTATTTTTGAGAGACAGAGACAGCATGAGTGGGGGAGGAGCAGAGAGAGAGGGAGACACAGAATCTGAAGCAGGCTCCAGGCTCCGAGCTGTCAGCACAGAGCCCGATGTGGGGCTCGAACCCACAAACCGTGAGATCATGACCTGAGCTGAAGTCGGACGCCCAACCGACTGAGCCACCCAGGCGCCCCATAGGGTTCATCAACTATTTAATAAGGACGTAGCTTGGGATCATCCTTGTGCTAGACACCATGAGTGATTTTTTTCAACAGAATTGTTTTTTAATTACAAAAATAGTTGTCATATATCTATAAAGAATACTCTAAACTGAGGAGGTTAAGATGTGTAGAACAGAATGTGTGCTCCTAAGGGGCTGTGAGCTGTTGGCAGGATGTAGTGTAGAATGTAAAATATAAGCCTATTAGAGAAGTGATGGAGAGGAGTGTTTAAGGGAATTTGAGGGAGTCTGTGAAGATGAGCTGAAGTGTCAGGAGCAGTTTTATGGAGTGTGTGGGGCCATACCTAGAAGTCTCGGTTAGATTTGGGTAGCTGATGAAGAATATTCCAGGTGGAGGACATCGGGCCAGATAGGTGACCTCATGGAAAGTCAGAGGCCTTTGGAAACCTGTTTGCCCTGAAGTGTCATGAGGACCACAGACTGATGGCTCATGGCTGTGTTTGGGCTGCAAGATGATTAAACAATTTTTTAAAATTAGTTGCCAATATTTTAGTATTGAAAATGTTCAAATAAGAAACCTGGTCTTTAGGTTTCTTGGAAAATCAGAAGATCTGGCAGTTCTGGGCCAGCTTTCCTGTATGATGGCTGTAGCCAGAGCTGACTGGTGGCTGCCCTTTGGACTGTCCACCCCTCTTGAGTTGGCCACAGTCCTTGCCACTCCGCGTGGTCCCTTTGATATCGAGGCCCAGCAACAGCTACCATTTATTGTGGTAGCTGAGGTGTTACTGCCTCCCTGAGGTAGCGCTAAGAGGAAGGTCAAATAGTTCTTGTACCCTTGTAAATTTCACCCTGAAGTGGAAGGGTCGAGATAAAAGGGCTACATGTTTCAAGAACAATGGGAGAGTGCCTATTTCTTTATGGAGATGGAAATACTCCTACCTCTTTGCTTTGGACCCACGATGAGTCCTTGTCAGAATAGTCTGACTGACTTCACACACTTGTGCCCCCTTGCCCAGGCCTCATAGAGTAGCATTTGAGTTTTGATGTTTGTAGTGGTTAAGAGCTTGGGCCCTGGAGTCAGACAGACATGGGTTGGAACCCTGGCTCTTACACTCACTACGCCGGTGATCTTAAGCAAATTACTTTATGTCTCTTTGCCTCGTCTTCCCTCTTGTAGCAATAATAGTACCTCCCTTTTTTATTGTATTGTTGGAGACCTGAGGAAAATCACTTAATATATAGAACAGTTAGCCCAGTGCCTGGCACCAGTTAACACTCAGTGTCAGCTGTGTAAATAGAAAGCTAAGAAAAAGGCAGTTTCTGACTTCATTGTAACCCGCGCTTGTAGTGAATTGTGGTGAGAAGAACGTTGTGGCATTCGTGAGCCCCGGTTTGCATTTGTTTATGAGTTCGGTTTGTGCTTCTCGAGCAGTACCGCACGGCACTGCATTTCAGTGAATGAGGCCGACACAGGCCCTGCTTTCATGTTCTTGCAGTTTGATGGTGGAGATCGATAACTAAACCAGCGATTGCAGTACGGTGTGATATTTGAAGTAGAAGATCTTAAAATAGAGTCCTTCAGTGGTTCTCTGGTTTCGTCATCTATGACAGTTTCAGCGTGAGGAGAGGTACCAGACAGGGCAGAGTACTTGGTGACGGTGGGTCCTGTTCAGAGGAGCACGGCACTGTTAAGTAGTATACGTCTTTCCTCAGATCATCATTTATGGAGTACCTACCGCCATTTAGGCAAATGTCCAAGCCTGACAGAAAAAAGAGAAAGAAGCCTTTCTCTGGATAAAGAAAGCTTTTGTCCTCAGCCTGCCTCCCCCTCTCTGCCCCAGATCTGTACTTGGAGAAAGAGAAAGTAAGAGGGTCTCACCCAACCAACGTCTGAGAGAGGAATAAAGACACTTCTCATCCCCAAGGACTTGAAAACAAGAAACTCAACAGAAAACCCTACCAGTTTGGAACCTTGGAGCTGCCACTAGAACCAGGAAAATCCTTCAGAATTTAACTTACTTTTTATTTCATGGTATCAATACTTTGTACCATTAAAAACTAGTACTTTATTGCATGTCTAAGAAAGTATTTTAAGTACATAAAAGAAAACTGATTTAACAACTTACATTTTATTTAAAATAGTCCCTGTGGGGGCGCCTGGGTGGCTCAGTTGGTTAAGCGTCTGACTCTTGGTTTTGGCTCAGGTCATGATCTCACAGGCCCCACATGGGGCTCTGTGCTGACAGCGCAGAGCCAGCTTGGAATTCTCTAGCTCCTTCTCTCTCTGTCCCTCCCCCACTCATGCACTTGCTCGCGTGCTCTCTCTCTCTCTCTCTCTCTCTTTCATAAAATAAACAAACTTTACAAAAAATTTAAAAAATAATCTCTGTGGATTAGTTTTATAATAAAACAAAATTTTTAAACTAGAAATACAGTGCTGTGTGAGAAAGAAGTGGGGGGATGAATTCTTTGGTTTTATAAGGTGTGCGTCTGGGAAGGACTTGGCAGAGGACTTGATCAAGGGACTTGGGGGGAGGGTATACTGTGGCCAGACTGGGCAGAAGAGGCCAAGGGCAGCTGAGGCAATAGCATACACATTAGAGCCTCTAGAGAGGAGTTTGTGGGCCCTAGTGCAGGGATTTAGAGTGTATTGAACGATTGATTTTTCTGGCAGAAAATCAGAGCATAGAATGTTTGTAGAGTCATTCTGAGAGTGACTCTGCAAGTGGGTATGTCTCTGACGAGAGGGATAAGTGCTTTTTATTTCTAGGGTCTCTGGTCAGCTCTTCTTTCCTCAATGCATTCTTCTTTTTTGGAGAAATCCTCTTTTGGAGAGGAGGAAGGGCCCACACTACCATCCCCAAAACTGAATGGCCAGTGCGCTAGCTCCCTTCTCTGGTGTGCCTGTGTGGATGCAGGACTCAGGCTCCGTTAGTTGGTGGCTCAGTCCTTGGAATCTGGGTCCTGAGAAGGCTGTGGGGAGTGCTGGGGAAGGGGAGTGGCTACCTTGCTAACCAGATATTTGTGTTTCAGATCCTGGCTGAGGCTCTAGCTGCCAGTCCTGGAGTGCCATGGTGTGGGCTTATCTTCCCAGCCTGGCCTTCTAGTCCCTGCCTCTCCAATTATCTGAGCCTGTGGCATTTCTTTCAGCACATTTCCTTTGGCTACAGATGGCCAGACTTGGTTTCTGTTGCTTGCAACCCAAGAACCCTGTCTTATGCCTTGGGTAGTTTTTAAGGTAACGTCCTCACTAATTCAGTACCCCAGAAGAAATGTGTATGCGTTGAGTCCAAATTATCTTATCTTATCTTATCTTATCTTATCTTTTCTTATCTTTTCTGGGAGAGCTTTAACATTTTTCTATTTTTTTCTGTGGTAAAAATTTCTTCCTGCTAAAGTAATGGCCAAAGAATAATCCAGTCAGATTAGAGCCAGTGTAGCTAACATTGGCCTGAACACTGGTGTTTTTACTAAATGCTTATCAGCATGATCATACCCTCCCTACCCTTGATGCTTATAGTTTCTCTTTTTAGAATTGTCCTAAAGAATATCTGAGGATGTGTGAATTTTTAATATTTTAAACCTTGTGGATGTCAAGGACCAGATTAAAAAATGTTTTTTTTTTTAAATTAAAAAAATATTTATTTATTTTGGGGGAGAGTATAAGCAGGGGAGATAGAGGGGGACAGAGGATCCGAAGCAGGCTCTGCACTGATGGGCTGTCAGCACTGAGCCCATTGTGGGGCTAGAGCTCACAAACTGCGAGATCATGACCTGAGCAGAAGTTGGATGCTCAACCGACTGAGCCACCCAGGCGTCCCAGTGTTGTTTTTTTTTTAAGATTTTATTTTTCCAAAGTAATCTCTGCACCCAATATAGGACTTGAACTTATAACCCAAAGGTCAAGAGTTGCATGCTCTACATACCGACTGAGCCACCCAGGCACCTGAAAAATGCTTTTTAAATGCAGGTTTATGAAAGCTCTAGGATGTTTCTTAAAATATACATTGTAGTCTCCCAAGTTCTATCTTGATCAACAAGAATTTATTGAAGCCTTTATATAAAGCACTAGTCTAGATGCAGTGATGATTTTTAATACTGGGGATGTGTTCACTGGTCTCCAGGAAGAATGCTTTTCTATATTGATAATTAAATTTTCTTTAGGCATTTCAGTGCAGTTGAGCAAGCGGCTATTTTGTGTCTTAAGTGGGGGCAGATAGACAATTGGAAGAGACAGGACTAAAGTACATGGTACAATTAGAAGTATAGAGAGGCTGTGCTTTGGAGGGGCTTCATGTTGGAGACAGAATACTGAAGTAGTCAATCTTGGGCTTTAGGAGATGGATAGGATTTAGGTAGGAAGGAGGAGAACAGGTATGTTTAGAAGGGGATCCAGTGTGGTTTTGGGTTGATTAGGACTGGTTTCAGGAAAGAAGTGAATTTTAATCTGAGATGGCAGGGTGGAGAAAAGAAAAAACCTAGAGCCTGAATTATATTGATGTGAATTTGAGGAAACTCCTTCCAGATGGCCCCATCATTCTGAGAAGGAAAATGTATATACTGAAAGGGGTCTGGTCAGAGGCATTTTAGAGGCGAGAGAAAGTCTGACAGACTGGTATGGTTGGGATCAAAATGATTGTTTTTTAAGTTTGGAAGTTGAATGGTATGTATCCTCACGAGCAGTTGTGGGCCTGCTGTGTATAGAGCACCATGGAGAATAAACTATAAACAGGAAGGAGAATTTTAGAACTCTGGAAACTTAAATCCTGTCTTCAAAAGAGAGGCTAGAAGCATTTATATTTTTTGTATTTCCCTATGCCTTTGCATGTAGGAGCTGTAGAGAGGAAGGGGAACAGAAGAGGTGTTTCAAGGGTGGGGACTGATTCAAGAGCATTATGTAAGGTCAGAGGAGTCCGTGTTTTCGTCAGTAAAGTGGGAATAAGTAGCACCTAACTCATGAAGTTCTGTGAAACTTGAATGAGGGAAGATAAAGCGCCTCCCAGGTACTTGTGGAGCATTCGGGAATTGTTAGCCATTGTTACTAAGACAGGATCCACTGAAGGAATCACAGTGGTCAAGTAATTATGAGGCAGTGAGATAAGTGTCGTAAAGGGATCCTGTCCAGAATGCTTAAGGCATAGTGGGTTGACTAATACTGAATTGGGAAGTTGGAAATAGTGGGAAAGAAGTAAATCTGGGTGTCGAAGGGTGAGTAGAGGTTTGCTTCCACTACATTAATACAGATTGTGCAGATCTTGAAAAAATATCAGATCCCGATCTTAACAGCCTAGCACACTGCACAAAGATAGGCTTTAGTGTGATGTGTGATCCAAAAGCGTAGGAATTGGAAAAGAAAGAATTTAAATGGAGCAAATTGTAAAAAGGATTTATTTATGGGGCGCCTGAGTGGCTCAGTCGGTTAAGCGTCCGACTTTGGCTCAGGTCATGATCTCGCGGTCTGTGAGTTCAAGCCCTGTGTTGGGCTCTATGCTGACAGTTCAGAGACTGGACCTTGCTTTGGATTCTATGTCTCCTTCTCTCTCTACCCCTGCCCTGCTTTCTCTTTCTCTCTCTCTCTCTCTCTCTCTCTCTCTCTCTCTCAAAAAGAAATAAATATTTAAAAAAATTTTTTTAAAAAAGGATTTATTTATTTACTTTTATTTTTTTTTTTAATTAAAAAAAAATTTTTTTTAAACTTATTTTTGAGAGAGACAGAACACAAGCAGGGGAGGGGCAGAAAGAGAGAGAGACACAAAATCTGAATCAGGCTCCAGAGTCTGAGCTGTCAGAGGGCTTGAACTCACAAGCTGCAAGACCATGACCTGAGCCAAAGTCGGACGCTCAACCAACTGAGTCACCCAGGCTTCCCTAAAAAGGATTTAAATGCAGGAAATGAAGCTATATGAGTTTGCTTTCAAAGGGCTTTATCTTCGGAAGGAGGGAAGAATCTTTACATTTGTAAGCCTGGAAGTAACCTTAGACAAAATCCAGCCACTTCAGTGAGATAAGGGAACTGAAACCAAAAGGGTGTTCAGAGCTGTCTACTGTGGTATTTCTGGTGAAATAATGTGTCCAAAAGAAGAAAAGGGCACAGTTTTTTTCTGACAGATCCACAAGAAGAAGGTAAATATGTGGAAAGGAAGAAATGTGAATAAAGATATATTTCTAAAGCTGTCTCCCAGCACCAGCATGGAAAACAAAACAAAAAGCAGGTGGAATGAGAGGCTGTGATACAATTATAGAAATAAAATCTATACTGACTTTAGCAGCGTCTATTGGTTATTGTCACTTTTGGCTGCAGCTGCTCACACATCCCAGAGCCAGCACATGTGTGTTGTGGGAAGAAGTGAATTTATCAGAAACATGGATATTTTTGGCAAATTTTGAATGCCAAAAACTTATTTTGGAAGGCAGTTTTATTAGTCTTTCTTACATTATAATGATATTTCACGCTCGTTGTAGTGAATTTGGAAAACTTCCCTTCTTTTGAGCCCACTGGGTTGTAAATTACCAGAGATCTAATGCATCTCTCCTGCTTCTAGTTTATCTTCCCTGGTGCCTACATGGTGCTTTATACATGGCAGGCTCACAGTTGTTGGGAGGATAAATACCTACTCTTAATTTCTTCCAAAACATAGGGAGGAAATTCTTTAATCATTATGGTTTTTGTTTTTTACAGCATTGTGATTGGTTTAAATACAGTTTTGTAAACTGGTTTTTCATGTATGATAAACATTTTTTTTTCCTAATCTGAACTCACCATATACATTTTAACGTCTGTGTGTCCATTGAATAGATTAAATAATTTATTTAAATGTTCCTCTGTTGCTGTAAATGCCGTGTAAATGACATTGTTAAATCACAAATATAATATTGGCAGCCACAGTAATTACTGTTTTATCTTTCTCCAGTCTCACAAAATACACATTTTTTTGAAGATGACAGCCCACCATCTTAAAGAATTGCCACCATCTTCCCCCAGTGCTCATTAATAAGAAACAAGTGTGAGATTTAGTGACAAGATTGGTGGTATTTTACACTTTTTACAAATCCACAGATATTCTTAGATAATTGATAGCCGGGTTTTCGTATCTGCTATTCAGTACAGGTTCAGTGTTTTGATAGGTTGTTTTGAAGTATCTGAAGAAAATTGAGTCTCACACAGAATATGTAGTGAATTATTTTGTAGAATGTTCCTTAACTTGGGTCTCATGGTTTCTTAAGATTAGATTGAGGTCATGCATTTTTGGCGATAATGTCTCAGAAGTGATGTCCCCTTGTCAGTGCATCATATCAAAAGGTACATGATGTCAGTATAACTTATTGGTGATGTTAACCGTGATTGTTGGGTTAAGGTGAGGTCTGTCTGGTTTCTCCACTATAACATAGTTACAAATCTTTTTTTCTGTTGTTGAGCACTTTTGAGATTTACTTTCTTAGCAACTTTCAAATAACTGTATACAACAGAGTGTTGTTGTTGTTGTTGTTGTTGTTGTTGTTTTTAAAGCAAACCTCACTTTATTTAGCTCACGATTTTGTTGGTCTGCTGCATAGTTTTTGTCCTCTGGATGAACTCAGCCGATCTACATCTCTCATACATACTTCTATATAACCTGGATCATGTAGGGGGGCCCCCCCATCCGTGTGTCTGGTTGTTGGCCAGTTCCAAGCTGCGTTACCTTGGTTTCCCTCCAGGTGTCCTCTTAATGTCCTGGGGGATAGCTCAGGTCCACTCACATGGCCATCTTGGAATTTCAGGAGTTTGCAGCCATTCTTTCAATCTATGTCAATCTTGATTTAAATGTTATTTACATGGGTGTATACACATTGTCCAAATGTATACTCAAAACCAGTATGTTTTAGTGTATGTAAGATTTGTCTTTTTTTTATTGTGATTTTTTCTTTTTTTTATTATTATTTTTTCAATATATGAAATTTATTGTCAAATTGGTTTCCATACAACACCCCGTGCTCATCCCAAAAGGTGCCCTCCTCAATACCCATCACCCACCTTCCCCCCCTCCCACGCCCCCAGAGTATTGTTAGCTATAGTACATAACATCCCCAGAACTTTTTTTATTAAATTTTTTTAACGTTTATTTACTTTTGAGAGTGAGAGAGACAGAGAGTGAGCAGGGGAGGAACAGAGAGAGAGGGAGACAATCTGAAGCAGGCTCCAGGCTCTGAGCTGTCAGCACAGAGCCAGACTCAGGTCTGGAACTCATGAGCTGTGAGATCATGACCTGAGCTGAAGTCTGACACTTAACCAACTGAGCCACCCAGGCACTCATCCCAAGAACCTATTTATCTTGTAACTGAAAGTTTGTAGCTTTTGACCCTGTTCACACCCTCCCATCCCCACCTCTCATAACCATCAGTCTGTTCTCGGTTTCTGTGAGTTTGTTTTTTAGATTCCACATGTAAATGAGATTATATAGTGTGTGTTTTTGATTTATTTTACGAAGCACAATGCCCTCCAGGTTAATCCAGGTTGTTGCAAATGGCAGTTTCTCTTTTCTTTGGCTGAATAATACTCTTATGTGTGTGTGTCGCATTTTCTTTATCCATTCATCCATCTGATGGACACTTAGGTTGTTCCCGTGTCTTGGCTATTGTGATAATGCTTCAGTGAACATGGGCATATAGATACCTCTTCGAGGTAGTGATTTTGTTTCCTTTGGCTATACCCAGAAGTTGGATTGCTGGATCATATATAGTTCTGTTTTTAATTTTTTGAGGAACCTCCATACTGTTTTCCATAATGGCTGCACCAGTTTACATTCCCACCAATAGCACACAGGTTCTCTTTTCTCCATATCCAATGCTTGTGATCTCGTCATTTTAATGACAGCCATTATAACAGGTGTGAGGTGATGCTCATTGTGGTTTTGATTTATATTTCTCTGATGATGTTGAGCATCCTTTCAGGTACCTGTTGGCCATTTGTATGTCATCTTTGAAAAAATGGTTTAAAATTTCCCTCCCCAACCCCTGAAAAAATGTTTATTTAGTTCTGCCCATTTTAAAATCAGATCTTTTTCTTTCTTTTTTGTTTTGTTGTTGTTGTGGAGTTATATGAGTTCTCTGTATACTTGGGATATTACCCTTATCAGATGTATGATTTGCAAATGTTTTCTGTTATTTGGTAGGTTGCCTTTTTATGGTTTCCTTTGCTTGCAGCTTTTTAGTTTGATGTAATCCCACTTGTTTATTTTTGCTTTTGTTGCCTTTGCTTTTTTTTTTAAGGAGTTTTATGATTAAAAAAATATTTTTTAATGTTTATTTATTTTTGAGAGAGCATGCACGAGAGTGGGGAACAGGGGCAGAGGATCCAAAGTGCGCTCTGTGCATACTGCAGAGAGCCCAATGTGGGGCTTGAACTCAACAACCCTGAGATCATGACTTGAGCCAAAATCGGATGCTCAACCAACTGAGCCACCCAGGCACCCTAGTTTTTTTTTTTTTTTTTTTTTTTTTTTTTTAAGTAAAATCTGTGCCCAACGCAGGGCTCAAACTCATGACCCTGAGGTCAAGACTCACATGCTCTACTGACTGAGCCAGAGTGGCACCTCTGTTACCTTTGCTTTTGGTCTCAAATTAAAAAAATCATTGCCAAGACTGATGTTAAGGAGCTTATCTGCTGTGTGTTTTCTTTTAGGAATTTTCTGATTTCAGATCTCACGTTAAAGTCTTTAATTCATTTTGAGTTAATTTTTGTGTATAATGTAACACAGTGGTCCAGTTTCATTCTTTGGCATGTGGCTGTCCAGTTTAACCAAGAGTTGGACGTTTAACCAACTGAGCCACCCAAGTGACCCTCCCAGCACCATTTATTAAAGAGACTGTCCTTTCCCTGTTACATATTTTTGGCTTCTTTGTCATAAATTAATTGACCATAAATTCATGGTTTTATTTCTTGACACCCTGTTCTGTCCCATTGATCTATGTATGTTTGACACCAATATTGTTTTGATTACTGTAGCTTGGTAATGTGGTTTGGAACTGGAAGCATGATGCCTCCAGCTTTGTTGTTGTTTTTTTTTTTCTTTTATAAAAAAATTTTTTTTTTACATTTTATTTATTTTTGAGAGACAGAGAGAGACAGAGCACAAGTGGGGGAGGGGCAGAGAGAGAAGGAGACACAGACTCCAAAGCAGGCTTCAGGCTCTCAGCACAGAGCCCGATGTGGGGCTTGAACCTACAAACCGTGAGATCATGACCTGAGCCGAAGTCGGACACCTAACCACTGAGCCACCCAGGCGCCCCAGCCAGCTTTGTTCTTCTTAAGATTGCTTTGGCTATTAGGGTCTTCTGTGGTTCCATACAAGTTTTAGGATTGATTCTTCTCTTTTTGTGAAAAATGTCATTCAAATTTGGGTAGGGATTGCATTCAATTTGTAGATTGCTTTGGGTAGTATGGAGCATTTTAATAATATTCTTTCATCCATGGTCATGGGATATCTGCCCATTTATTTGTGTCTTTGGTTTCTTTCATGAATGTGTTACAGTTTTCAGTGTAAATATCTTTCACCCCCCTTGGTTAAATTTATTCCTAAGTATTTTATTCGTTTTAATGCAACTGCAAATGGGATTTTCTTAATTTCTTTTTCTGATATTTCATTTTTAGTGTATAGAAATGCAGTTGATTTTTTGAATATGGAATTTGTATCCTACAACTTCATGAAATTTATTAGTTCTAAGTTTGGCAGAGTCTTTAAGGTTTGCTTACATATAAGACCATGTTATCTGCAAATAGTCAGTTTTACTTTTTCTCTTCTGACTTGGATGCCTTTTCTTTTCTTTTCTTTTCTTTTCTTTTGCCTAATTGCTTTGGCTAGGGCTTCCAGTACTGTGTTGAATAAAAGTGGCAACAGTGGGCATCCTTGTTCTGTTCCTGATTTTGGAGGAAAAGCTTTCAGTTTTTCACCTTTGAGTATGATGTTAGTCTTGGGCTTGTCATATGTGGCCTTTATTATGTTGAGGCACATTCTTTTTTTACCCACTTTGATGAGAGTTTTTATTATGAATTGATGTTTAATTTTGTCAAAAGCTTTTTCTGTATCTACTGAGATGATATAATTTTCAGAATTAAAAAAAATTAAAAAAATTTTTTTAACATTTATTTATTTTTGAGACAGAGAGAGACAGAGCATGAACGGGGGAGGGTCAGAGAGAGAGAGGGAGACACAGAATCTGAAACAGGCTCCAGGCTCTGAGCTGTCAGCACAGAGCCCGATGCAGGGCTTGAGCTCACGAACCGCGAGATCATGACCTGAGCCAAAGTTGGACGCTTAACTGACTGAGCCACCCAGGCACCCCAAAAATTTTTTAATGTTTATTTATTTTTGACAGAGAGAGAGACAGAGCATGAGTGGGGGAGGGGCAGAGAGAGAGTGAGACAGAATCTAAAGCAGGCTCCAGGCTCTGAGCTGTCAGCACAGAGCCCGACACGGGACTCGAACCCACAGACCGCGAGATCATGACCCAAGCCAAAGTCAGATGCTCAACTGACTGAGCCACCCAGGCGACCCAGAGATGATAATGTAATTTTTGTGTTTTATTTTGTTAGTGTAGAGTATTGTATTGATATGTGGAGGTCAAACTATCTTTACATCCTGGAATAAATCCCACTTGATTATGGTGTGTAAAATATTCAGTTCCTTTTTTTTTTTTTTGAATGATTAGTCTCAGTATGATGCTTCAGTAATAATATTAAAAAATACTTTGTTGGGGCGTCTGGGTGGCACAGTTGGTTAAGTGACCAAGTCTTGATCTTGGCTCTGGTCATGATCTCACAGTACATGAGTTCAAGCCCCGCATCGGGCTCTGCTCTGATGGTGTGGAGCCTGCTTGGGATTCTGTCTCTCCTTCTCTCTGATCCTGCTTGTGCTCAATTTCTCAAAACAAATAAACTTTAAAAAGGTTAAAAAAAACCAAAAAACCTTTGTTGCATAAAACATAATAAGGTAGATTATTAACATCTACAAATCTAAGGGTAAGATGGCTTCCATCTTCCATATTTTTGTTTCTTACTACAGTTTCATCCAGTTTCCTTGGAGTAGACTCCTCCTTTTCATGAATCTGACAACTCACTGATATGGTCAGTTTCATCATTTTCAGCATCTTTAGACATGGATGGTGCAACTGTGGGTTGAGAAATCAAGTCTTCTAATCTTCCTTTTTTAAAGAAATAGTCTATCCTTAAATATAAAAAAGTTATAGACACATTGTCTTTTATTTGAGAATAAAATATTGTTAAAGTAATAAAATGGTGGTAAAGTAACAGTTTTAGATACAATTTAAAAATTTAGAAAAATTTAAAAATTTGAAATGTACTATTGCCAAACTAGGCTACAGAATGTATTGTTTGTGTTTTTGTGTAGGCATAAGCAAAGCTTCAGAATTTGGATTAATGATATGTAGGGCAATATTCAGGTTGTAGGAATTTATAGCAGGTGTAAATGACTGGTAAGAGCACAGAACGATCAAACTGAGTTAATCTCTGAGAAGCATATTTGTATCCTAAACCTGTTATCTTAGAAAATTCTAGATAACAAGACTATACAAGTACACATTCCATTAACGGTCGGAGTGATGACATTGTTACCTGTCACGTAGCCTCTGGAAAACTCCACTGTACACACATGAGAGAATAAGAGTGCAAAGGGCAGATAATATCTTAGTATTAATATGAAAATAGTATTGGCCCCTCAGGGACCTGTGCCCCCCAGCCCCCAAAGGAGGTTTTGAGAACCTCTTTTTCTGAGTGATTCTTAACTGCAGCCTGATGTGAAATTTTGGTGGGAGGAAGGGCATTGTTATTAGTCAAGTGCTTTTTTGTGCCAGACACTGTTAGGAATTTTATTAGATACAATCTCATTCAGTCAAGGTCTTTGGAATGGTGACAGTGGAGGTCATATGAAGTCACAATTGGGTTATTCTTGAAGGTGGGATTTTGTTGATTGGTTGAGTGTAAGATGTGAGTAGGGTCAAGGGGGGCCTTAAGCTTTTTGACCAGAGTATCTGGAAGGGTAGAGCTGCCATTTCCCTGGAATGGAGTAAACGACTGAAGGAGCAGGTTTGGGATGGGGAAAAGATGAGGTATATATAGAAAATGGCATTCAGGGGAGAGGAATGGGCTGGAGGTATAAATTTGAAAGTTGTCAGTCTATCAGTGGTATTTTAAGCCACAATCCTGGACAGAATCACAAAGAGAATGAGTAGGTATAGAAGAGAAGACACTTTGAGGACTAAGCCCTTCAACACTGCATGATTTAGAGGCCGAGGAGATAAGGAAAGAGTAGCAAGCAAGGGAGCGAGGAAATCGGAAGAGTATGTGTTCTGGAAGCCAAGGAAAAGTTGATTCAGCGCAGAGTGAGAATGTCATCATGACAAGGGCTGCTGATGGGTCAAGTGGATGAAGACTGAATTGGCCATCGGATTGAGCAACAAGAAGGTAATTGGTGACTTTGATAAGGGGGAAAAATTCTGTTTGCAGTGGATTCAGGAGTGAGTGGGAAAAGAATATAGATCAGTAGTTACAGACAATTTTACTGAATAATTTTGCTATAAAGGAGAGCAGTAGATAGAAGGGGGATATGGGGTCAAGAGAGGGTTTTGTTTCTTCTTGAGGGAGAAATACAGCATGTTTTATGCTTTGGTAGAGAGGTAAAGTCGTTATGCAGAAGAGAGGGGGAGAATCGCTTGGAGCAATGTTTTTAAGTGGGGCATAGAAAACCACTGGGTTGGTTTCCACTTGGAGCACAAATAGTGCCTCTGTGGTACTAAGAGGAGAGACCCGGTTTATGGGCCTGGGTGCAGTAAGGTAGGGAGATGTAGAGATGGAAGCATGTGGATATTCTTTTCAGATTGCATCTGCATTTTCAGCAAAACAAAACCAAGAGAGCGAGGGTTGAGCAATTAAGGGCAACGTGCCGCGTCAGGTACAGCTGTGAAATGGCAAAGAAGCCGCAAAAGGACAGCCTGGGGTAATGTGATATAACCAGAAGTTAGGCCGCTTGCGAACTTCACGTCTGATTACCTCATGCGAATTCTAGGATTATCTGTGACAGAGCTTCCATTTTGGCTCCATAGTCTCACTGAGTGAGACGTACTTACATTTTTTTAAGTTTATTTAAATTTTTGCATCCTACCTTTTGTATCAAGGAGTATTTTTAAATGTACTGCCTGGTTAGTGTTTGATATCTTAATATTTGTGTTCAAACAATTAGCTTTTGCAGTCATGTTGTACCTTAGAATTATCCTTGTTTTAATGGTCGTGTTATACTTCACCGTTCTTGTAAATAATATAGAAAGGTGTCAGAAAACTTTATTAACTGAAAAGCAAAAGGGTAAAAACAGCTGATTACATCAAGTCTGTTTTATAGGCTACTAGCACTAATAATAAAAGCAGCAGGCATTAGTTATGGAAAATGTGTTTTTGAACTTTGATACATGATGCAGATCTGTAAAACCAATGGCCAGTTGCTTTCTAGTGAAGGAAGAAAAGCAAACAAACCCATAGATCACAGTTTTGTCAAGTCACCCATGTCTAGAACTGCTTAAGGACTTTGCCCAGAGTGGTCTGTTACACATTTGAAATTATGTTGCTTAATATTTACTCTTTTGTGTGAAGCTCAAATTCATTTTCATTATTGAAGTATATCATCATAGCCTTCAAACAGCTACCTTTAGGAGAAGCAACAAAACCGACCCTCCATCATTCATGCTTTTGCAGCTTTTCCTCTGCTCTTGATCTTTAGCGTGTCATACATATATGGTCATTTTTTTTGTATCTGCGATGTTGTAAACTGGTATTTGATGTGCAGGTTTGAAAAGACAAAGGTGATTAGCTGGTTTCTCACTCGCTTTGTTGCTATGTCGCTAAGTCCAGGACTTATGGAGCTTGTTTTGGTGGTGGGTCACCTCTTACTGGTAGCACAGCCCTTCTGAAATGGTCAGGCTGATCAGCTGTCACATTTCTTTCCCTTCAGGTCACATCTCTTGGCATTGCTGTAGGTTGAGTTTCAGTGCCCTTAACGTGTTTCTTTTGCATCCTGGATTAATGGTACAGGGGCTTCTTGAGAATGATCATTGCCTTGGTTGTGTACAGGAGGAGGACAGCCTATTCTGCAGAATTGACACTATATTGTGGACTGACAGTAATCCTGAAGATTGCCGGGTACATAGCTTAGACTTCACTGGAAAAATTACATATACAGGCAAAGCTTTTCATTGTGAGTATGGAAGAACTGGAAGCTGTCACCTAATTCCACCTGTAGGCAATATGCCGAAAGATAAAGAAGTAGAAGACTAATAAAAAAAATTCTATACATGGGGCGCCTGGCTGGCTCATTCGGTAGAGCATGTGACTCTTGATCTCAGGGTCATGAGTTCCAGCCCCACGTTGGGCATAGAGCCAACTTAAAAAAAAAAAAAAAAAGTTCTATACACATTTTAAGAAATTGGCAGGCAAGCTGTGCAGTGAATGTGATATCAAGTTATTTGGTTCTGTGCAACGATAGGTATCAACAACCTTCTTAAGGGCCCTGATACTGGAGGCTGGCTAAACACAATAAATGGCTGATTTAAACATTTGGTCAGTGCCACCTAGGAACACTAGTGCTGTGGTTGGTGCTCCATAGGAGCATATGATTAATTGGCAATATAGGGTTATCGCTTTAAGTCTTCTAGTAACCACCAGATAAACAGCCATACTTCTTTTTTTTTTTTATTTAAAAATGTTTAATTGTGATAAAATACACACAATGAAGTTTAGCACTATTTTGTGCAGAGTTCCATAGTACTAAGTACACTTACATTGTCAAAGCTTACATTTACATTTACAAAGTCCAGAACTTTTTCATCTTCCCAAATGGAAACTATATTCATCAAATAATTTTCTGTCTGCCCTTCTTCCCCCAGGAACCAGCATTTTACTTCATTTCTGAGTTTGATTACCCTAGGTATCTCATATAAGTGGAATTATACAGTATTTATCTTTTTGTGACTGGTTTATCTCATTTAGCACAGTGTCTTCCAAGTTTCATCCATGTTGTAGCATGTGTCAGAATTTCCTTTTTATTTATTTATTTTTTTAAGTTTATGTATTTTTGAGAGAGAGAGACAGAGCACGAGCAGGGGAGGGGCAGAGAGAGAGAGGGAGACAAATTTTCTGACACCAAAAACAGCCATACTTCTTAAAGAGAAAAACGGAAGAGGGATTACTTAGTCAGTGGCCTGGTATATATAACCAACTCAACCTCCAGTAAACACCAGAATGGGACTAATGTTACCAGGGGGAATTAGTGAAATACAAGGGCAAACATTTGACCCCAGTGATAATCAGGAAATAAATACTGTAATAGGCTGTCAGGTCTTTCCTTAAAGATAGTCTCCCACTGTCTGAAATTGAAATGCAGCCTTTCCTGCAGGTAGAGAATGATCTAGTTTTCAGGTCTGCCCTTTAGCTCTGGTTTTATAATAGCAAGTAATAAAGCAATCTTTTCTTTTTTTTTTCCAGTTTATTTTTTGAGAGAGAGAGCGAGAGCACACAAGCAGGGGAGGGACAGACAGAGAGGGAGAGAGAGAGAATTCCATGCAGTCTCCATACCATCAGTGCAGAACCTGATGTGGGGCTTGGACTCCTTAACCATGAGATCATGACCCGAGCTGAAGTTGGACACATAAGCTGCCTGAGCCACTCAGGCACCCCAATAATAAAGCAGTCTTAAGAACTCTCCTTATTAGATTAGGAAAGAATTTCTGTTAAACCTTTTTACTGAAAATTTCTTAGCAAAAAAATTTCTAAAAATGAATGAAAATCTTTTAATGCCCTTATTCAGGTTTCGAGTAGTCTTATTCTTACAAGTTTAGCAGTTGCTTAACGTTTATGAAGAGAGGTTACCCCAAATTTTTACAAAGGAATTTAAAGTTTGCTTACTCCCTTGCTCTGCATTGGGGCCAATTTTGTGTTTTTAAACAAAAAATATGTAGAACCTTTTTTATGTTTTTAAGCAGAACCTTCTTAATTCAGACTCATTTTCCAGTAATTGCGAGTTAATAGTCTGGACTACATACAGGCATATCTCATTCGACTGTGCATTGTAGATACTATGCTTTTTACAAATTGGAGGTTTGTGGCAACCCTGCATCAAGCAGGTGTGATTGGTCTATTTTTCCAATAGCATTTGCTGACTTTGTGTTTGTCACATTTTGAAAATTCTTGCAATATTTCAAACCTTTCCATTATTATATTTGTTAGTGTAACCTGTGATCAGAGATTACAACTTGCTAAAAGCTCAAATGACAGTTAACATTTTTGGCATTAAAGTATTTTAAAATTAAGATATGTACTTTGTTTTTTTGAGACATAATGCTATTGCACACAGAATAGACTACAGTATAATGTATACATAGCTTTTATATACACTGGGAAACCAAAAAACTCGTTTGAGTCACTTCACGGAGATATTCACTTTATTTCGGTGGCCTTTGGAAACCAAACCCTTAATATCTTGGAGATATGCCTATACTATGGAGCTTTCTTTCTTTCTTTTTTTAAAAAAAATTTTTTTTTAACATTTATTTATTTTTTGAGAGACAAAGACAGAGCATGAGCGGGGAGGGGACAGAGAGAGAGGGAGTCACAGATTCCAAAGCAGGCTCCAGGCTCTGAGCCGTCAGCACAGAGCCCGATGCGGGGCTCGAACTCACAAACCCCAAGATCATGACCTGAGCCAAAGCCAGACTCTTAACCGACTGAGCCACCCCCTATGGAACCCCAGGCACCCCCTATGGAACTTTCTTGATTGATAGATACATATATACATAGGGTTCAAGTATTTCCTACTGAGTGAAGGGCCCTACTATCTAGCTGTAATTGACAAGAAGAGTGATTAGTAGTTAACATGGATTATTTCCATATGAGCAAGTGCTGGAGGGTGCTTAAATTGTTTTTGGACTTTACTGTCAGTTTACTTAGGTCATAGGTAGAATAAAAGTTAAATTTGTAAGCAGCTCCTCAATTATAAATTTGGATTAATGGTGGCTGAATTAATTGGTGAAGTCTTTTCCACATACTTGATGCAGTCTTTATTTAAAAGATATTTTGATAAATTTAGTCTCTTGGCTGGCCGTAAAATTATTTCTTAGGGTCCTAATAGCACTGTAGTTCTAAGAAATATTGAAATTAATGTTCAAGATGTCACTGTCCAGATACATGAGTTGTTACCCTAAATGTTCACACGTTAAAATAATCAGAATTATTTAAATCTCATTTCTGCCTGTCACCCAGGTGTTTTGATAAAATAAAAAGACAGACCCATTTAATGTTACAGTTTCCCACATGAATTATACAATATAAATGGCACTGTGACGATGCCTGGAATATATTACAGAAGGACTGTCTGTGGCGATCACGAGGGAAGCAGAATGGTGAAGTCCTGGGGCCTCTGTTGAAGCATTCCTAATAGAAAGCTGCTTGCCAGCCATCTGGAGCAGGACGTGAAGGGAAGTTCCTGGGGTCCGAGAGAGAATTCATTGCCATGTGTCCTCTACTCCTTTGATCTTGATTTGGGGGAAGGAGGAGAAGCAACTATAAAAAGAGTGAAAAGAGACCGGGTTGTGGGTTTGTGTGGTTATTTTTGGTGGGTAATCATGATACTTCCGTGACGGGAATGCTAAGGACTCCAATATCCCAAAAGAAAGACACTACTGAGGGAACAAATAAGAATGATTCCTCTGTGCCACTTGCAGAAAACGGAGACCAAAATGGCAAATAATTTTCAAAACTTTAGAATGTGTTTTGTTACAGGGAGTTTGAAAGCAGTTCCATTGATAGTCTTAGGTAGTAAAATAGATCATTCAGCAGCTACCTTTAAATCATTGGCTCTCTGCCAAGTCCTGTGCTAGATGCTTGATATTCACCGATAAGCAAAAACATGGACTCTGCTCTTATGAACTTTAGAGTTGTCACACTCAGAAATGTTTGATCACAAACTAAAGTGACATTGTCTGGGAAAAGAACATCAGTCAAGTGAGTGCATTTGACAGAAAACCTTGATGTGGACGTGGTGGGCAGGGGTGTATTGGGGAAGGCCGCCCTGGTCTCTGAAGAATGAGTAGGAGTTGAGTAAGCATTGGGAAGGGCATTCCAGATTGATGGAACAGCATGTGCAAATACTTTGTATCAAGCAGGAGTTCAGTGTTTAAAGAATTGAAATTAGGCCAGTGGTGCAGAGGTGCGGAGCACAAACATGAAGTGGGGCCAGACCGTAGAGGTCCTTGTCAGCCGTCGTCTTTGGCCTTAGGTCTTTGTTTCTTGGTTGTTATTTATTTTTTAACTTTTTTTTTTATTATTGTGGAAAATCTCAGACATACACAGAAGAGAGGCTAGTATTAATACACTCATCTAGCTTTCGTCGGTACTTGGCCAATCTTGTCTCATTTCTGTTTTCACCCATCTAATCACAGTTGTGATTCTTAAAGTAATGGGAGGCATTGCTTTGAAGAGTTTTAATAAAAGCAGGGATGAGTAGGATATTTGACCAGATTTTTGTTTTGAAAGATAATTCGGGCTACAGGGTAGGGAATAGATGAGAGAGGGAAGAGCACACATACTGGCGGACAGTTGGGTAGTTTACTGTAGTGGTCCTGTCAAGTAACATACCTTGAATCAGGTTAGCCGCTGCAGAGCTAGGAGAATGGACAGATTTCCGAGGTGTAGAGGGGAAGATCCCCTGGACTTGGGAACAGGTTGGCTACGAGGGATAAAGGAGAGGGAGAAGGTGACCCCTTGGTTTCTGACTTGAACCTGGGATGGTTGAAAGATCCTGAACTTAAAGGATAGTTGTGTGAAGACCAAGTGCAGGAGGAAAGAAGGCAACCAGTTTTGCCATCTCCCCACCCTACACTTCCCAAACTCTGCCTTTCTCCAGGTTACGTGACAGCTTGGCTTCTCACACTAAGACCAAAGAACCAAGCTGATTTGAACTGTGCGCTTTTTTTAAATTATATTTTTAATGTTTTTATTTATTTTTGAAGGACAGAGAGAGAGAGAGAGAGAGAGAGAGCATGAGCAGGGGAGGAGCAGAGAGAGAGGGAGACACAGAATCCGAAGCAGGCTCCAGGCCCTAAGCTGTCAGCACAGAGCCTGACGCGGGGCTCGAACTCACGAACTGCGAGATCATGACCTGAGCCGAAGTCGGACGCCCAACTGACTGAGCCACCCAGGCGCCCAATGAACTGTGCGCTTTAAAAAAAAAATTTTTTTTTTAAGTTCATTTATTTTGAGAGAGCATGCGCACACATGTGCAGGGGAGGGGCAGAGAGAGAGGAGAATCCCAAGCAGGCTCTGTACTCTCACACAGAGCCCGACATGGGGCTCGATCTCACAAACCGTGAGATCATGACCTGAGCCAAAATCAAAAATCAGATACTCAACCGACTGAACCACCTAGGTGCCCCTGAACTGTTTGCTTTTAATATTTCTCTGGAGCAAAAAACATGGTCCTGTTTGGGTTCAAAGAACATCCTGGAGCTGTCTCATAGAATGGTGCCAAGAAGGCAGCAAAACCAAGCTTAGGGCAGGTTTAAACTGTCAGAAATAGTCTATGAGTAATCTGTTTAGATTTTGAGTGTTTGCCGTGTTCTTTCAGAAGTCACCAATTCTTAAAAATAAACCAGAAAAAAAGTAAGACTTTCTAAATATTATGTTTCAGGTCCTTATTCAGGTTAAGAGATTTATAATAAACTTCCTCTAGGCAATCTCAGATTTGTTTCCAGGATTTTGAGTAGTATGTATTGTAGCACAGGTGCAAGCGTTAGTCATTCCAGGAAGAGGTCAGGGTTAGAGTTCCTGTCTTCAGAGTCCATACCAGCTAGCTGCCTGATAACTCCGTGAGGTTCCTGAGAAGACCATCTGGGCACCTGTTCAGCTCATTGCTAGCTGTAATCTTCTGTAGGGATTCTTAAAAATCTTTTCACCATTCTGAGGTGGCATGTGATAAATGATGTGAAGTAATTAAGATGAGTCCCTTTAGATCAGTCTGTTGGTTTTTTTCTGAGAGGTCTTCCCTGGCCCTCTTTCATGTAGCATTCCATCCACATCACACACTATCACATCATGCTCTTTCTTCTCCCTAGCACCTGTGACCGTCTGAAGTCCCCTTATTTATCTGTGACGTGACTCCCTGCCTTAACAGTGGACTCCATGAGAGCCGCAGTCTCCTGTCACTTTCATCTGTGTATCCCCAGTGCCCAGACAAGAAAGAGCCTCATGCATATACATCCTCAAGAGATAATTTTTGGATGAATAAATGAATGTTAATATCTAAATATATTTCTACATTTTCCTCATTTACCAGATAATTCACATTGCTCAATTTAGTTTAATCATGTAGGAAAAGTGTGATTTCTCAACAAAGAAATTATTTGGTACCTAATACATGTTGAAATGTACATTGAAATGTAACTGTGCATTATGGTTTTACAGAATAGACAAAAGTTGCTTATATGTTAGGACGTTTGGATTTTTTACCTTTGAATCTTAAAAAACTACTGGTTTATTTCATATTTTTAGAATAATTTTATTTCTAAATGATGAAAGAGAAGAGATTTCAGGATGCTTTTTGGAAGAATCTTTCAGTAAGCAACATGGAAGGTATGAATAACCTTTAATTCCCACTAAGAAAATTCCAGATGCACATATTCATCATTCTGTTTTTTCTTTTGCTATTAGTTTTGAAGTGTGGGAACATACTCCTGTTATATATTAGAGATTTTGCCCAGTTGAGTACAATTTGCACATCTGATAGATATTGTTGTGAAAGAAATTTGTTCCTTCTGTATCCTATATTCAACTGATGGCCTGTTATAGGTTGTGACATGTGTTGAGCCTTAAAGGATGGATAGAATTTACATATAGATTTCTGTTGTTTGGATTTAGAAACTGTCCTTAGCGGTTTATTTAGAAATTATTAGTAAAAATATAAGTATTTTAAAATTTATTTATTTTTATTTTACTTTTATTTTTTTATTTTGAGAGAAAAAGTGGGCAGGGGGAGGGGCAGAGGAAAAGAGAGAGAGAATCCCAAGCAGGCTCCGTGCTCAGTGCAGAGCCCGATGTGGGGGCTCCATCTCATGACCCTGGGATCATGACCTGAGCAGCAATCAGGAGTTGGCTGCTCAACTGACTAAGCCACCCAGGTGCCCCCAAAATACAAGAATTTTAAAATACAAGTACTTATTTTTTATTTACTATTTAAAATTTTTTTTATTCAAGTATAATTTACATAGTGTTACATTAGTTTCAGGTATACGGTATGATTTAAAAATTCTATACATTATTCAGTGCTCATCATGATTAGTGTACTCCTAATCCCCATTATCTATTTTACTCCTCTCCCCACCTACCTCCCCTCTGGCAACCACCAATTCTCTGTATTTAAGAGTTCTTTTGTTTTGTTTGTTTCTTAAATTCCACGTATGAGTGAAATCGTATGGTATTTGTCTTTATCTGACTTATGCCACTTAGCATTGTACCCTCTAGATCCATCCATGGTATTGCAAATGGCAAGATTTCATTCATTTTTATGACTGAGTAACATTCCATTGTATATATATATATGTCTTCTTTATCCATTCATCTGTGGATGGTCACTTGAATTGCTCCCATGTCTTGGTATTGTAAATAATGCTGCAATAACATCGGGATGCACATATCTTTCCAAATGAGTGTTTTCATTTTTGGGGGGTAAATACTTGGTAGTGGAATTACTGGACCATATGGTAATTCTATTTTTTAATTTTTTGAGAAACCTCCATACTGTTTTCCACAGTGGCTGCACCAGTTTGGATTCCCACCAGCAGTTTCATGAGGGTTCCTTTTTCTCCACGTCTTTGCCAACACTTGTTTCTTGTGTTTTTGATTTTAGCCACTCCGACAGGTGTGAGATGATAGCTCTTTGTGGTTTTGATTTGTATTTCCCTGATGATGAGTGATGTTGAGCAACTTTTCATGTTTCTGTTAGCCATCTTTATGTACTTCTTTGGAGAAATGTCTGTTCAAGCCCTCTGCCCATTTTTAAATTGGATTATTTTGGGTTTTTGGGTGTTGAATTCTACAAGTGTTTTATGTATTTTGGATATTAACCTCTCATCAGACATACCATTTGCAAATATCTTCTCCCATTCAGTAGGTTGCCTTTCTGTTGATGGTTTCCTTTGCTATGCAAACAAGTCCTAACTAAAAAAAAAATTTTTTTAATGTTTTATTTATTCTTGAGAGAGAGACAGAGCATAAGCAGGGGAGGAGCAGAGCGAGAGAGGGACACAGAATCTGAAGTGGGCTCCAGGCTCTGAGTCGTCAGCACAGAGCCCAGTGCGGGGCTTGAACTCACAGACCGTGAGATCATGATCTGAGCTGAAGTTGGATGCTCAACCGACTGAGCCACCCAGGCACCCCAAGTCCTAATTTTTCTAAAAGCTTCTAAAGAAGGGATGCACAGGTTGAACTGCTGTTGGAAATATTGGAAATGATGCAGGAGCTTTTTTAGTGCTAGAGAACAAAGGGACTGAGCTTCTAAATGAGAGCACATAAATTTAGTTATATTTGCAATGGTTGACAATAAGGGCAACTTAAGAACTATTACTGTTTCCTCTGTCAGCCTTCATTTTCTGACTTTTTAAAATCTTCTAAAATATGTCTTTTGATTCTTGATGTCCAAAGTAGATTAAAAACAGCCTTTGTGACATAATAATTTGACAACAGCGGAAAATACCACCTGAGAATTTTGTGACCTAAGACAATTTGTGGTCAAGCATAGTTTTACTTGAAAGCTTGACTCAATCTGGTTAGTTAGCAATAGCTTCCTTGTTTAGCCTCCCAAGGATGAAGCCAGGAACAGATACTGGGGGACAACTAGGAGTCATCTTTGCCACATTTCTCTTCTTTCCCTTCCTGCTTTCCTTAGGCTGCCCCACCATCATACCCACCTGCAAATCAGATGTGGAACATAGAGGTTCCTTTTGACTGGAGGCAGGGGTGCAGGGGAGAAGGTGTATGGTGGGGGTGAACACTGTCCGGGTGGCTTTACAAGGTTACAGGACAATGGCATAGTCGGTGCTGGGCTTTGAACTTGTAATTATTTCCATGGTGAAGACGGTTGTGGGGAGAGGAATAATTTTTCTGGCATTTCAAAAGACTGGTAGCTAAACTAATTTTGAACTCGGCATATGAACGTTATAAATGCGCAATCACTAAAAATATGTGCTGATCAGAATTCTCACCTAGCTGTGTTTAATACATCTATTTTGGGCCCTCTTTTCCCACTGCCAAGACTCCCTAATCTCCCATGACTGCTGAGTTTGCTTCTTACCCTTAAATGACAAGCCTGCTTCTCTTACTCCCCCCCCCTTTTTTTTTTTTTACTGTTTATTTCATTTTGAGAGAGAGACAGAGTACAAGTGGGGGAGGGGCAGAGAGAGGAGAGGGAGACACAGAATCCGAAGCAGGCTCCAGGCTCTGAGCTGTCAGCACAGAGCTTGACGTGGGGCTCAAACTCACAAATTGTGAGATCATGACCTGATCTGAAGTCAGATGCTTAATGGACTGAGCCACCCAGGCGCCTCTTCTCTTTCTCCTTTTAATGGGCAAGGATAAAAATTGAGTTTTCAGTGTTGTGGGTGGTTGAGGAGTTAAGTCTGCCGTTGTGTTTTTATTTCTCGTTGGTTATTTCCAACTTTTGCTGATCTGTTTTATATAGCTGCCTTCCTCTAGTGGAAATGATGAAATACCAGTACGTGTTAACTTGTAAAAGGACCCAAGTAACCCTTTATCCTTGTTGAGGTGAGCATGGGCATCTGGAGGACTCCCAGGCTATGCAGGCTTAGAACAGAACGAACCTTGGTGTGGCTGCTAGCACGTAATGTAGCCACACAGTTCCTACACCAGCTATGAACATCTGTCGGCATTTGGTCCCTTAGAAAAATGGAGAGGAGGATGATATTCTTGCTGGGTTGAGTATTCCGATGAATCATTATCATATACTAAGCATGTTTTGCGAATTGGCACCATGTGCTATAGAACTGAAGCTACAAGTGTAATTTGCTCTTCATCCAGATGCAGACTCCCAGGATTCTCGTTAGCTAATGGTGTTAGCTAATGGGGGCCAGTGCTGCAGCATTCAGATGGAGTCAGTGTGGTGGAAAGAACGTGGTTTTAGGATCAGGCCTGTAGTTCAGGGCTGAGTTACCCTCCTAAAACCACAGTTTCTTCAAGTGTAAAATAGAAATGCATCCACTAACAGCATCTAATTCCCAGGGTTATTATGAGAATTGCGTTAGATTATATTTACACGCTTAGCATTTAGGACATTTCAGTTGCTTGTAGATACATTAGTTATAACTGTTACTAATAATTCTATGAATTTAGGTTGACCTTTACCGACCCTTTAAAGTAATCCAGCAATTGTGTGTTAAAATAAATCCAGTACCTTTAAAACACATTTTAATACTTTTTTTAAGATTTTATTTTTAAGTAGTCTCTACACCCAATGTGGGGCTCAAACTTAAACCCTGAGATCAAGAGTCCCATGCTCTACAGACTGAGCCAGGCAGGTGCCCCTTAATACTTTTTATTTTTTTATTTTTTTAATGTTTATTTATTTTTGAGGGAGAGAGAGAGAGAGAGTGTGTGTGAGCGGGGGTGTGGGGGACAGAGAGAGACACACACACAGAATCTGAAGCAGGCTCCAGGCTGTCAGCACAGGGCCCGACGCGGGGCTCGAACTCACAAGCTGCGAGATCATGACCTGAGTCGAAGTCGGACGTTCAACTGACTGAACCACCCAAGAGCCCCCGCCCCTTAATACTTCTTAATAGACTTTATTTTCTAGAACAGTTTCTGGTTCACAAAAAAAATTGAGTGGCAAGTGTAGAAAGTGCCCATGTACCCTCTGACTTCACACACTTAACACCTTCCCTACTGTCAACATCCCCCACCAGAGCGTCACATGTGTTACAGTCACTGAGCCTACATGGCTACATCATTATCATCCCAAAGCCATACTTTATATTAGTGTTCACTCTTGGTGTTGTACATTCTGTGGATTTTGACCAATATATAATGACATGTATCACCCTTATAGTATCGTACAGAATAGTTTCACTGCCCTAAAAATCTCTGCTTTTCCTGTTCATCCTTCCCTGGCTCCACTCCCTGGCAACTGTTCATCTTTTTACTGTCCCCATAGTCTTGCCTTTTCCAGTATGTCATGCGATTGGAATCATACAGTATGTAGCCTTTTCAGGTCGTCTTCATTCACTTAGTAATATGTTTTTAAGGTTCCTTCATGAACTTTTCACGGTTTTGATAGCTCCTTTCTTTTTAACGCTGAATAATATTCCATTGTCTGCATGTACCACAGTTTATTTATCTATTCACCTGTTGAAGGACACCTTGATTGCTTCCAAGTTTTGGTGATCATGAATGAAGCTGTTGTAAATGTTTGTGTGCAGGCGTTTGTGTGGTCATGTTTTCAACTCCTTTGGGCGAATATAACGGAGCATGACTGCTGAATTGTATGGTAAGAATATGTTTAATTTTGTAAGAGACTGCCAGATGTCTTCCAAAGTGCTCATACCATTTTGCATTCCCACCAACAGCAGTTCCTCTCACTCCATGTCTTCCCCAGCATAGCATTTAGTGTCAGTATTGTGACACCATATGGATTTTGGCCATTCTCAGAAGTGTGTACTGGTATCTTATTGTTTTAACTTACACTTTCCTAGTGACAGATGGGGTTGAGCATCTTTTCATATGTTTATTTGCCCTCTGTATAGCTTCTTTGGTGAGGTGTCTGTTCAGGTCTTTTACCCAATTGTTTTTAAGTTTTGTTTTTTTTTTTAAGATTTTAAGTAATCTATACACTCAATTGTGGGGCTCGAATTTACAACCCTGAGATCAAAAGTCACATGCTCCACTGACAAAGCCAGCCAGGTGCCCCTCTTTTAACCATTTTATTTTTTAATTAAAAAATTTTTTTTTTAATTTTTATTTATTTTTGAGAGAGAGAGACAGAGTGTGAGCAGGGGAGGGGCAGAGAGAGAGGGAGACACAGAATCTGAAACAGGCTCCAGGCTCTGAGCTGTCAGCACAGAGCCCGACGCAGGGCTTGAGCTCACGAACCGCGAGATCATGACCTGAGCCAAAGTTGGATGCTTAACTGAGCCACCCAGGTGCCCCCCTTTGACCCATTTTTAAATCAGTTACTTATTTTCTTCTTGTGAGTTCTAAGAATTCTTTTGGATGAGTCCTTTACAAGATATGGCTTTTTTTGTTTTTTAATGCTTGTTTTTGAGAGAGACAGAGCCCGAACAGGCTAGGGGCAGGGCGAGAGGGAAACACAGAATCTGAAGCAGGCTCCAGGCTCTGAGCTATCAGCACAGAGCCCAATGCAGGGCTCGAACTCACGAACTGAAAGATCATGACCTGAGCCAAAGTTGGATGCTCAACCGACTGAGCCACCCAGGTGCCCCTCATATACGACTTTTGTAAATGTTTTCTCCTAGTCTGTGACTTGTTTTCTCATTCTCTTGATATCTAATACATTTTTACTTATTTTCTGGGAGAAAAAGTCTACTTATTTGAGTTTTCTGTGGGGTGGGGGGAAGAGGAGGAAATAGGAGTTTAATATTTCCCATTCCTGCTTATCACTATTCTACTTTCCTTCAGTATTTAAGTAATTATTAGGACATTCTTAGAACTAGGTTTTACACTTTCCACCCACTAGGATAGCTATAATTTTAAACATGGAAAATAACAAGTTAGGATGTGGAGAAATTGGAAGCCTTGTACACTGCTGGTGGAAATTTAGAGTGGGTCAGTTGTGGAAACAGTTTGATGGTTCCTGAAAAAGTCAAACATTAAGGAATTATGTTTGACTTAGCAATTCCATTCCTAGGTATGTACCTAAAAAAACTGAAAACAGGTACTCAAATATTTGTACATAAATGTTTAGCACTGTTCATGATAGCTGAAGGTGAAAACAGCCAGACGTTTATCAGTGAATGAATAAACAAATTGTAATGTGTATATATAATGGGCTAATATTACCCATAAAAAAGAATGAAGTACTGGTACATGCTAATACATTGCAGATGAACCTCAGAAACATGCTAAGTGAAAGAAGCCAGACCTCTTGTCACATTGATTCCATTTACATAAAATATGCAGATAGGTAAATCTGTAGATGCAGATAGCAAGATTGATGGTTACCAGGGGCTGGAGGTCTGAGGTCCTGGATGAGGAGTAACTGCTTAATGGGTATGAGGTTTTATTTTGCGGTGATAAAAGTGTTTTGGGATTAGATAGAGGTGGTGGTTTTATGACATTGTGAATGTATTAAATGTCACTGACCTGTTTACTCTGAAATGGTTAATTTTAGGGGCACCTGGCTGACTCAGTTGAAGAGCATGCAACTCTTGATCCTAAGGGTTGTGAGTTCGAGCCCCATGTTGGGTGTGGAGATTACTTAAATAACTTAATAAAAACCAAAAAAAAAAAAAAAAGGTTAATTTCAAGTTGTGTGTATTTCACCTTTTTTAAAAAGGCTACTTTTAAGATTATAGTAATTTTTAAGAAGTATTCTCTTAAAAGTTTTCCTTTTAGAGTGGTCTGTTATTAAATGGCAATTTATAATTTAATATGATTTCATGGATAAAAGGGCTTTGTTTTCTACATACTTCATTGGGTGGGTGTTGTTGAGGGTATTTCATTCTCCACATGCTTTGAAGTATAATCGAGAGATAAATTTAGGGTCAAATTGTTTCAGTAAAATTTTTAGAGGCACTACCAAAATGTGGCCAAATTAATTGTTCAAGAATGATGCTTTTCCAGAGTAGAGCAGAGTAATTTTTGTTTTGGCCTCTTAATGGTTGAAAAAAGGAATGTCAAGAGTAATTTATAATTTTGGTTTTCTTTAAGAAAAAGATTTATGAGAGTTTGCATTAAAAATATATGAAACAGGTCAGCTAAAAGTTTTAAAAGATCAGTAGAAGAGATATTGCAAGAATGGGCAGTTGTCCACTAAATCTAGCTCTCTTATGGGTTAGTTAAAAAGAAAGAGGAAAATGTGATGGGACTAATGGCTTTTTAGTGACTGATAAAAGAACAAATGTAAGTTAGTCTAGAAATAAACTTTTACTTTAAGATTCACTTATGTAGGGAATTTGAGTGTTCTAATGATTTTTTTTTTTTTTTTTTTTTTTTTTTTTTTTTTTTTACTGTTTATTCATTTTTGAGAGAGTGAGCAGGGGAAGGGCACAGAGAGAGAGGAACAGAGGATCTGAAGTAGGCTCTGAGCTGACAGCAGCGATCCCGATGCGGGGCTCAAACTTAGCAACTTGTGAGATCATGACCTGAGTCCAAGTCAGACACTCAACCAACTGCACCACCCAGGTGCCCCAACAATGTCTTTAAGTGTTGTTTATAAGAAGGTTCAGAATTGTTCTTCAGTTGGTCATTTTATAGCATCTAATGAGCCCTTTAAAAAAAATTTTTTTTTAATGTTTATTAATTTCTGAGACAGAGACAGAGCATGAGTTGGGGAGGGGCAGAGAGAGAGGGAGACACAGAATCTGAAGCAGGCTCCAGGCTCCAAGCTGTCAGCACAGAGCCCGATGCGGGGCTCAAACTCACAAACTGTGAGATTATGACCTGAGCCGAAGTCGGTCGCTCAACCAATTGAGCCACCCAGACGCCCCCCTGTAATGAGCTCTTAAAATTAAATTATTTAAGGGGCGCCTGGGTGGCGCAGTCGGTTAAGCGTCCGACTTCAGCCAGGTCACGATCTCGCGGTCCGTGAGTTCGAGCCCCGCGTCAGGCTCTGGGCTGATGGCTCGGAGCCTGGAGCCTGTTTCCGATTCTGTGTCTCCCTCTCTCTCTGCCCCTCCCCCGTTCATGCTCTGTCTCTCTCTGTCCCAAAAATAAATAAAAAACGTTGAAAAAAAAATTAAAAAAAATAAAAAAATAAAAAAATAATTAAATTATTTAAGTTTTTTATTTAAGTAATCTCTACATCCAACATGGGACTTGAACTCATGACCCCAGGACCAAGAGTTGCATGCTCTTCTGACCTAGCCAGCCAGGTGCCCCAAAATGAAATTTATTTTTGAATAGGCAGTACATTTACTTGGTTTAAAATTCAAAAGACACAATTGGGATGCAATGAAAATTCTCCTTCCCATACCTGTCCCCCCCCCTTTATCCAGTTTCCTTCCTCACAGACAACCAGTGTTATAATCAGTTTCTTATGGTTCTTTTATTGATGTTTGATTATATAAGATTTATTCATATTAATTTTCTATGAAGTTGAAATAATTAAAACATCTTGGGTATAATGAACCCTCGCTCTCTCTGTTTACTCCTCTTTATTCTGAGTCTTAGAGCAATGGATTGTCTTCAGGTAAGGGACTCTCAGCCAAGGTTTCTCAATCTTAATGCAGTTGCTACCTAGTTTTTTCTGATTTCTGGTGATACTCTCCATCTTCTACTAGAGTAAATGAAGCATAATTTATGGTAGAATAAAACAGTTTGACAGTTCAGTTATGTTAGAAACATGGAAAGTTGTGAAATACAGTATTTGAAATTACATGAAAATTATCTTTCCGTCTTAATTTTCTCATATATAGTTAAATATTTCGTTTATTCTTGGTGCACCATATGTGTTTGGCCCTTTTTTGTTTTCGTTTTTGTAAGAATGGTAAGTTGGAATCTACAGATATGTGGTCAGAATTGCAACAGAATAGTTACTTGTGACCTGCCTGCCCCCTGCTTACTGCTCATCTGACCCCACCATATGATGTGGCTTTCCTGTACACCTGCTCGTGGCCATAGCTGGGCAGCTGTAGTCATGATGGAAACCATGATGGTTTATAGTACATTAGCATAAGGTAAAAATTGCTTTTTTACTGAAAATAATTTTCTCTTAATCATTTGTGCTTATGCATGGATTTAATATAATCTTAATAGTAATCTATAAAAAGTTGGTATGATTTTTTTGAAATAATAAGCAGTAGAATAGGAGCTCAAGAGTAACAAAAAAGAATAAACTGAAGAAATCGGCAAGATCTGTGGAAAGAAAACTTTAAAAATGTCACTGAGAGGATTTGAATAAGTGGAAAAATGTACAGTATTCCTAGGTAGGAAGGTTCAGCATTTAAGATGTCAATTCTTGCTAAGTTGATCTGTAAATTTAACTTGATCCTTGTAGAAATTACAAGTCAGTCATTTTTTAAAAAATGTTCATTTGTTTTTGAGAGACAGAAAGAACACAAGTTGGGGAGGGGCAGAGAGGGGGAGATGTAGAATCCGGAGCTGGTGCCAGGCTCCAAGGCATCAGTGCAGAGCCTGTCGCAGGGCTCAAACCCACGAACTGTGAGATCATGACCTGAGCCAGAGTCAGATGCTTAACCAACTGAGCCACCCAGGCGCCCCACAAGTTGTTTTATTTAAACTACTCAAGCAGTTTCTGAAGGTCAAATGGATAAGCAATCATGGAAGAATAGCTAATAAAATTATTGTTATTTTTTAAAGATTTTGTTTTATTTGCATTTTTTTAAGTTTATTTTTGAGAGAGAGAGAGAGAGCGTGCGCACATGCAAGGGCAGGGCAAAGAGAGAGACAGAGAATCCCAAGCAGGCTCTGTGCAGTCAGTTAGAGCCTGATGTGGGGCTCAAACCCACGAACCATGAGATCATGACCTGAGCTGAAACCAAGAGTCAAATGCTTAATGGACTGAGCCACCCAGGCTCCCCAAGATTATATTTTCTTTTTTGAATACTCTCTACACTCAACGTGGGGTTCAGACTCACAACCCCAAGGTCAAGAGTCTTGTGCTCTACCAACTGAGCCCGCCAGGTGCCCCTGGCCAGTAAAACTCTGAAACAGAAGAGTGAAGGGTGGGAATGTTAATGTCTAGTCCAATTAAACCATGTTGCAAAGCTATAGTACTTAAAATAGAATGCTTGGAAACTGGATCAGGAGTAGGCAAACTAATCAATACAACAGAATAAGTTGTCCAGAAATAAATTGGCAGGTCATCTAGAAAAAAAAAAAAGTTGGATTCTTTTTTTAGGTTTATACTAGAGTAATTTCCATTGTAGATAGGAAGTATAAACATTTAGAAAGTTAAAACCATAAATTGCTACAGGAAGACATGAGGCAGTTTTGTTATAGTCTTGGACAGGGGCAGGACCTTCTAAATTTATGCCATTTAATTCGAGTCATAAAAGAAAAGATTTGAAGAACAGCCTACATAAGTGGAAAACTACACCTCGCTAATGAATGAGAAGACATTATCGTTCTTACCAAATCATCTATTGGTTTTCCATTACTACTAAAAATCTCAGTAGGTGTTTTAAAAAAAATAAATTCATTCCTGAATATATATGGAAGTATATGGCTAAGAATAACCAAGACATTAAAAAAAAATTGAAAATTTCAAATCTTTACAAAAGTAGACCAGATAGTATAATGAGCTCCCATGTACCTCTCACTCAATGTCAACTGTTACCAACTTATGGCCAGTTTTGTTTCACGTGTATTGTTAACCACTCCTCTCCTCTTGTAATATCTGATCAAATCTTAGACAATAATTTCACCCATAAATTTTTAGAACATACTTCTAAAAGAGAACACTCTGCTTTTAGAAATCCCGTACAGTATCCTAATCATACTGTAAAAAGTTCATATAGGAATGACAAGATAAATAACTGGTATTTCCCCCTCAATTTACCATTATCGCTCAAATTAATGAGTTACTGTACATCAAGTATGCTTCAGTCCATGAGTTCATATTGATTTTTGACCAGGTAGAGCCTCTTGAAGTTAACTTCTAAGTCCTATTTATATTAACTAAATATTAGCAACTTGAATCCACCAATATACGAAAAGAGTAACATATCATGACTATCTAACTGGGTTTATTCCAGAAATGCAAGGCTGATTTAACATTTGAAAATCAATCAATGTAATCTACTACATTAACAGACTAAAAAAGAAAAGTCATTTGACAGAATCCAACATCCATTTATGATAAAATGCCTCAGCAAACTAGGAATAGATAGGAACTTCCTCAACATGATAATGGGCTATTCAAAACAGCTAACATTATACTTTAATATTGAAAAAATAAGTACATTGCCCCTAAGTTGTGAACCAGACAAGGATGTCTATTCTCACCACTTCTATTAATCATTTTTCTGGAAGTTCTATCCAGTACAGTAAGGCATGCATGCATTAATTAATTAATTAATTAACTAATTAATTTAAAATATAAATTAGGAAGAAGTAAAGTCTTGATTTTCAAATGACTTGATCTTCTGTGTAGAAAATCCTAAGGAATCTATCAAAAAGGAACTAGAACTATTCAGTGATGTTGGTACGGCCACAAGATAATAAGGTCAGTATGCAGAAATCAGTTGTGTTTCTGTACACCAGCAATTAACAGAAATTGAAATTTTAAAAGAGCATCAAAAGATAGTGTCGGACAGGGACTGGCAGATGATGACTCATTTTTGTAAGTAAGGTTTTCTTGAATCACAGCCACATTCATGTACATATTTAGTGTCCGTGATGCTTCTGTGCTGCATTGGTAGAGCTGAGTAGTTGCGACAAGGTATACAGCCCACAGAGCTGAAAATATCAACCACCTGGCCATTAAAAAAAAAAAAAGTTTGCCAACACCTGATATAGAAGAGCTTTATGATCTCAGGGAAGGGGAGGATTTTTTATACAGGAAACAGAAAACACTAACCATAAAAGGTAATACAGTGTCTTCATCAAAATTAGTAACTTGTGGGGGCGCCTGGGTGGCGCAGTCGGTTAAGCGTCGACTTCAGCCAGGTCACGATCTCGCGGTCCGTGAGTTCGAGCCCCGCGTCAGGCTCTGGGCTGATGGCTCAGAGCCTGGAGCCTGCTTCTGATTCTGTGTCTCCCTCTCTCTCTGCCCCTCCCCCATTCATGCTCTGTCTCTCTCTGTCCCAAAAATAAATAAAAAACGTTGAAAAAAAAAATTAGTAACTTGTGTTCATCAAAAGATACGAAAGAATGGAAGGAGAAGTCTTCAAGAGTGGGAGAAAATATTTGCAAAATATAGCAAAAATCTATAACAATCAGAAAAGAACACAGTAGGAAAATGGACCCTAGACTTGGCCAATAAAGCCTGTCATAAAAGCAGATGGCTTGAGAATATTTTTTAAAGTACTCCAACCCATTCATAATCAAAGAAATGCAAAAAAATCCCACAATGACATACTATTAAACACTCACCAGAGGAAATGTAAATTGAAACAGCCATTATGGAGAGCAGTATGGAGGTTTCTCCAAAAATTAAACTACCATATGATCCAGCAATTCTGTCTCTGGGAGCATCTGAGGGAAATGAAATGAGCATCTCAAAGAGATAACTGTACCCCCATGTTCATTGCAGCATTATTCACAGTAGTCAAGATATGGGAGCAACGTAAGTGTCTATTGATGGATGAATGGGTAAGGAAAATGAGGCATGTGTGCACTCACAATGGATATTATTCAGCTATAGAAAGAAGGAAATCCTGCCATTTGTAACAATTATGGATAAACCTTGAGGGCATTATGCTAAATGAAATGTCAGAGGAAGACAAATACTGTATGATCTCACTTATATGTGGAATCTAGAAGAGTCGAACTTGGAAACACAGTGGAATGGTGGTTACCAGAGTCTGGGGGATGGAGGAAATTGAGAGGTGTTGATATAAGGGTGTAAACTTTAAGGGTTTTTTTTTTGTTTGTTTGTTTAAACTAACCTCTACCCTCAACATGGGGCTCAAACTCGTGACCCTGAGACCGAGAATCTCTACCAACTGAGTCAGCCAGGCACCCAAACTTTAAGTTATAAGATGAAGTTCTGGAAATCTAATGTGTCACATGATGACTCTAGTTAATAATACTGTATTGCATGCTTGAAATGGAATATTCTCGCCACACACTCACACAGTGGTAACTATATGAAGTGATGAAGTGAAGTATTAACTAACTTTATTATTGCAGTAATCATTTTACAATATATGTTGTACCCTGTAAATTTACACAATTTTATTTGTCAATAAATAAGCTAATAAACAAACATTACCTCAGTAAAACTGGGGAAAGCATCTGATTGGCGGGGAAAAAAAAGAATACAATTAATTACGTAAAAACAGAAGGCTTCTACACGGCAAAATCACTATAAAGTCAAATCAACAATCACCAGGTCAGCATTTATTAAAATTACAACTATGTCTTATATTTGACATAGCAGTTCTTAGGTTCTGTAAAGAAATACCTTTATCATGATACAAATGGCCTCTATGTTGTCAAATCCAGTGGTCAGTTCTTAGCCTTTATCTTACTTGATCTCTTAGTGGCATTTAATCTAGTTGATCATTCTTTCAAACACTTCACTTGGCTTCTCGTATGCCTTATGGTTTGGTTTTCTTTTGCGCTTACTGTTGGTTCCTTCTCGGACTCCTTCGTTGGATCCTTCAAAACATTGAAGAGCCCCAGGGTTCAGGCCAGCAGTGCTCCAGACTTTTTCTCTAAGTGATCTCATCCAGCCCCAAATTCTGCATACTGCTAGATGTTAATCTCCAGCTCTGACCTCTTTGCTGAACAGCAGACTCCTCTCTCCAGCTGCCTTCTCAGCAATTCCATCTATGTTGTCATTTAGGCAGCTCAGGCTTAACATGTGCAAAACTGAACTCCTGGAATTACCAAACCTGCTCCTCCCATTGTTTTCCCACCTGGTCCATTTGCTCAGGTCAGGGAACCAAAGTCATCCTTGACTTCCTTCTTTTTCTCATAGACCAAATCAAGAATTCTATTGGCTCTACCTTTGGAAGAAGTCAGAATGTTATGACTTCTCACTCTCCCCACTGTTACCTCTTTAGTCTAAAACCATCTTCACTTCTCTCCTTGGATTATCGTAGATCCTCCTAACTGGTCTGATCCCGCCTTCGTTCCACCTTGCAGTCTATTTTCTATGCTACACTCTGGTGATTCTGTTCCAGGTGTTTACTTAGAACCCCTAAGGGGCGTAACTTCAGATCTTATCCCAAGTGAAGAAGAATTAACTTGTTCTGGGAAGCCCTCTTTGACCTGTCCCGCTCCTCATCCTTTTTTCCTTGCTTATTCTGCTCTAGCCACTCTGGCCTTCTTACTTTGATCTTGTGGCCTCAGGGCAGGACCTATGTTTCAGAGGGTACCTTTCCCTAGAGAACCAAAGGCTTGTTTTCCTCACTTCAGTCAGATCTGTGCTCAAACCTCACCTCTTAGGAGAGACCTTCCCTGACTTCCCAATCTAAAAGTACTCTGTTAATTTCTGCTTCCTTATTTGGTCTTAGGTTTCTTATTACTACTTCTGACCACCTGACATTATTTTTGTTTATTGCCTGTCTTCTCCCATTAGATTGTATATTCCAAAAGAACAGGGCCTTTGTTTGCTTATTGCTGTATCCACAGTGCCTAGAACAGTGATTGGCACTGAGCAGATAGTCAGTGAATATTATTTGAATGAATGAGTGAGTGTGTGAATTCTACCAATATATTCATATTTGGGAAGTGATTCGTGTATAGGGCTATTTATTGTAGCATTGTTTAATAGCAGAAATTGGAAATGCCCAAAATGTCCATCAAGAGGTCTAATGAAATAAATTGTGGTACAACCATATAATAAAATCCCCTGTATGAACTCATTTATATGAAGATCCAGAACAGGCAAAACTAATCTGATGGTATAAATCACAATAGTGATTGCCCCTGGGTTGGAGGCATTGATAGGAAAGAGTCACAGGGAACTTTTTGGGGAGACGGAAACATGTATCTTTATAGGAATGTGTGTGAAATCAGGTGCATGTGTTAGACTTTGACCATCTGTAAATTCCAGTGAATGTGAATTGTAATTCAGTTACAACAAAATGCATTCCTAAAAATGGAAAACAAACAAATGAACTTGTGTATCAAGCTGTGGCATAATCCTACAGAAAATCTTTCATGTGGCTCTAAAATAGTGTTTTGATTGAACATCTCTAGTGGGATCTGTCCTTAGGCTAAGAAAACTACAAAGAAACCTTAAACTGTAGTTAGTAGTTTTATGGTTAATAGTGCTATTAATTTGACACTATTAAATTATATTACAGGACAACTCAGATAATTCTATTAATGTTATTTTGAGCATAAAAGATACATAGGGATTAAATCCAAGAAGTCAAAAGCTCAGTAACTTTTTTTTTTTAAGATTTTTAAAAAATAATGTTTTTATTTTTGAGGGGAGGTGGGTAAGGGCAGAGAGGGAGACAGAGGATCCGAAGTGGGCTCCATGCTGAAAGCGGAGAGCCCTTTGTGGGGCTTGAACCCATGAACTGTGAGATCATGACCTGAACAGAAGTCGGGTGCTTAATTGACTGAGCCACCCAGGCACCCCTAAGATTTTATTATTTTATTTTAATTTTTTTAATGTTTATTTATTTTGGAGAGAGTGTGCGTGTGTAAGTGAGGGAGGGGCAGAGAGAGAGAGAGAGAGAGAGACATGGAATCCGAAGCAGGCTCCAGGCACTGAGCTGTTAGCACAGAGCCCAGTGTGGGCTTGAACTCAAAAACCATGAGATCATGACCTAAGCCAAAGTAGACGCTTAACCGGCTGAGCCACTCAGGTGCGTCCCTGCCTCAGATTTTAAGTAATCTCTACACTCACCATGGGGCTGGAGCTCATAACCGCAAGGTCAAGAATTGCATGCTCCACCAGCTGAGCCAGCAAGGTGCCCCAAAAGCTCAGTAACTTTATTTATTTTTTATTTTTATTTTTTTACCGTTTTTTTTAATATAATTTATTGTCAAATTGGTTTCCATACAATACCCAAAAGCTCAGTAACTTTAAACCAGAAATGGAAATATCGGTATAACCCATAATTCATTTTTCTTTTCAATTATTCTCTTTATTGTTTTTGTTTTAATAATACACGTTTCCTATCTGCTATTGAAAAGCCATAGAGCGATGACAACACAACAGCGCCTGTACCTAAATTGAGGTCTCTAAATATCCTTTCCCACCAAGAACCAGAGCTCCTTAGAGAAATACCTGAATTCAGATCTGGGGCAGGCAATGCTTACAATGAGCCTGAGATGTTACAGTGACAAAAAAGCAAGACAAAACCAAGATTAAAGATTTATGTCAAAAGGATATGAGATAAACAAGATTTGTGCAACATTACTGGTAGAATATAAGTGGTAGGCATATGGGTGGTTACTGTACAGTTCTTTCAACTTAGCTGTATGTCTGTAAATTTTTATAATTAAGTGCTGGAGAAAAAAAAGACAAGAGCCAGTCTGAAGCAGCTCTTGCTAAAGGTGGGGGCATCAAAAGATTAATGACTGCAGTAGATTGAAACACAGGAAGTATTAAATCTACTAGTTAATTGTACAACAGTAACAAAAAATATTTGGAGACTGCTTGGATGCTATCTCATTTTTCTTTTACTTTTTCTTTATTTTTTTTTGTGTGTGTGTTTATTTTTGAAACAGGGAGAGACAGAGCACAAGTGGGAGAAGGGCAGAGAGAGAGGGAGACACAGAATCTGAAGCAGGCTCCAGGCTCCAAGCTCCAAGCTGGCAGCACAGAGCGTTGACGCGGGGCTGGAACTCGCACACCACGAGATCATGACCTGAGCCGAAGTCGAACACTTAACCAACTGAGCCACCCAGGCGCCCCTCATTTTTCTTAAAATTAGTAAATTAGGAAGGAAAAAAATCAAGTATTTAGCTTGCCTTTCTTACATTAGGGTAATCAATGAGGAAATTTCTTTGTGGAAATTTCAGCTAATAAATATAAAAGGGACAATAGAACTAGAAAATAACCATTTGCATTCCCTAATGCGATTATGGATATAGATGGCTGTCATTAATAGACAATAAAACCAATAAAAGAAAGGCTGCTGATGTGTTCTGTAGTGGACAGATCATGTGATGGTACTTGAAACCAGTTTCATCGTCTCATCACTAAAGGTGATGTCAGATCTTATTATCCGACAGTGCGATCCTATAGGAAGCATGTCGCACCGTCTGTGAAGTTTTTTTGCCAAAACAAATCCAAACCTGATCAGGCTTCAAGATCTAACAACCTGGATACAGGAACTATGAGAGAAGAGATTGAGGACCAAGTTGAATATTACAACAGAGGGAGGGCATTAGCAAATGCAGGAATGTGGGAAATCCTACAAGATAATTAAATGATCTGTTTTCTTCAACAAATAAATGGCTTGAAAACAATGGGCCATGATGGGGAACTGTTTTAGAAAACCAAGGCTTAAGAGTCCTTCTATCAGTCAAATGCAATGTATGTATGGGCTTGGTTTGGATTCTTCATTTAAATAAACCAGTTGTAAAATAACATCTTTTAAACAGTTGGAGAAATTGTCATATGGCTTGTTTACTAGCTGATTGAAGCAATTGTTCATTTGCTAGGTATGATAAGGATATATTTTTCAAAAGTCCTTATCTGTTAGTGATATGTAACTGAAGTATTTAATAATGAAATATGTTAATGTCTGGGATTTGCTTTAAAATACTCTGGCATCTGGGGTGCCTGGGTAGCTCAGTCAGTTAAATGTTGGACTCTTGGTTTCTGCTCAGGTCATGACCCCACATCAGGCTTGTGCTGCCTGCTTGGGGTTCGTTCTCTCTCTCTCTCTCTCTCTCTCTCTCAGAATAAATAAACTTAAAAAAATACTCTGGCATCTAAAATTAAAAAAAGGAGGGGGACACCTAGATGGGTCAGTTGGTTGAGCTGCAGACTCTTGATTTCGGCTCAGGTCATCATCCCAGGATCGTGAGATGGAGCCCTTAGCTGGGCTCCGTGCTGAGCATGGAGCCTGCTTAGGATTCTCTCTCTCCCTCCCTCTGCCCCCCTCCCCTGTTTGCGTTCTCTCTCCTTCTCTCTCTCTCTCTCTCTCTCTCTCTCTCTCTCTTTCTCTCTCTCTCAAGTAAACAAAATACTCTGGAAATGGGTTTAGGTAAATGAAACATGATAGGCAAAATGTTAATAATTATTGAAGCTGGGTAATGAAAACATGGAGATTCATATGGATTTTCCTCTACTTTTGTGTATGTTTGGAATTTTCTACAATAAAAGAGTTTTTAAAAATACCACATAGTTGGGGTCCCTGGGTGGCTCAGTCAGTTAAACTGTGGTCTCAAGTCATGATCTCAGAGCTCCTGAGTTCAAGCCCCGAGTGGGACTCTGCTGACCGCTCAGAGCTTGGAGCCTGCTTCGGATTCTGTCTTCATCCCTCTCTGCTCTTCCCCTCTTGCATTCTATCTCTCTCTGTCTCTCAAAAATAAACGTTAAAAAAATTTTTTTTATTAAAAATATTACGTAGTCTTTAAAGGAAAAAAGAGGCTTTGTGGTTATCTAGTGACAAAATGATTTCTGCGATTTAAGTTAAAAAATAAGGTAGAACAGTGTGTCTGATGGGTTACTATTTGATTTAACAGAGAGAAAAGAAAATAATAAATGTGTTTCTATTTATACTCCTATATGCTAAAATATCTCAAGAAGTCTTCATAAGCAGTGCCTCTGGGGAGAGAGGTAGGAGAGAAGGCTTACTTTTCAAGGAATGTCCCTTTGTACCTTTTTAACAAGTGCAATGTATACTATTGAAAAAATAGGTCATAAAAGAAAGAGTAGAATTAGGAACCACTATTCCAGGCACAAACATGTGTGTAAATTTAGAGCAATAGAATGTTAATACTGGGAGGGGTTTTGAGGTTATTTGAACAGTCTCATAAAACTGAGAAAGTTGAAGTATGTGGATTTTTTTTTTTTTTTTTGCAGTTGTATGGCTGATTGGTGTGAGGCAGACCTGTAAGCCAAGTCTCTGACTGTTCTCTATAAAGTAGACAGCATACAACTGTGGTTTTAAACTTCGACATCTCTGTAATTAATATAATCTCAAGTTAGATTGAAACGTGATTGATACGTTGATGGCTACTGTAGGGACACAATACATACCTGTCTTTGAGTCCACTGTCAACGTCTTTTTTATGAACCTGTATTTTAGAAGACTTCATTTGTGTTTGGCTCAGCAGAATCAGTGTATTGATGAACAGTGATTTTACAGTGTATTCCCACAGTTCTAAGATCGTGTGTGGGAAAATAATGCAGTTTGTGGATGTCAGGAATGTTGTTGCTGTGGCTTCGTTTGTTTTAATGACCTCAAGAAGCTTGAATGTTCTAAATATTTCATTCACTCTTATTTGGCTTTCAGAAATTTCCTAGGGAATAATGCTTGGCATTCTTCTTGGCCAAATATAAAAATCTTAAATGCTTGTTCTAAAATATTCAAGCTGTACATGAAGTTTTAAAGAAATGCCTTTAAAGAAAATGCTTTCTCCTCCTTAGTGCCACCAATTGTACTGTTACAGAGGCAGTCTTTGTTTCTGGGGTGAATGCTTTCAAATGGACATTTAAATTGAAGCTGTGAAGTTCCCATCACATAGAGTGCAGGAAGCTTCACTTCTCCTGCCGGTGCCTCAACCTTTTTCTCTTTTCCCATCTGCTCCCCTCCTGTTTGTCTCTTGAAAACTGGGTATCTGTGTCCATCTGCTAACCCCAGTAGGAAGCCATAGCCCTTACATCCCTTTTTTTAAAAAAAAATCTTTAAGGTTTATTTATTTATTTTTAGAGAGGGGGAAGTGAAGGGGCAGAGAGACAGAGAGAATGAGAATCCCAAGCAGACTCTTCACTGTCAGTGCAGAGCCGGATGCGAGGCTCAAATCTGTGACCCATGGGATCATGACCTGAGCTGAAATCAAGAGTTGGACGCTTAACCGACAGCCATCCAAGTGCCCCGCCCTTACATCCCTTTCACAGCACCCTCCTTTCTGATTAATTACCAGTCCCTGCCATTGCTGCCCCCTAAATGAGACGTAATGCACTGGTTGCTCCCCATCTCCAGGGATGCCGATTATATCCAGGTCCCTAATCCTCTCTAACCAACCCCTCTGCCCCAGCTCCAGCCCATCGCTCATTCAGCCTTCAGATTCAGGCTTCGAAAAGAAATGAAATTGCCATCTTCCTCTTCAAAAACCAAGGAGGATTCCTAGTTGCCTTCTGTTGCTGTAACTCTTTGGCATGCTTGCTGTATGAGTTTTTTAGACTGGTTTCCAGTCTGATTAATCTGCTTCCTTCGTTGCCCTCTTTTTCTTTCCCATCATGCACCTTACACCATTATCAAACTACTCGAATTGCTCAGTGTTCCCTGGATAAAATACACTGTTGGAGCATCGGTGCCTTTGCAGTTGCAGTGCCCCTGTCTGGAGCGCCTCTCCTTACTGAGCTCGGGAAAGCCCTCCTCTAGGCCCCTTTCACACGTTCCTTCTAGAGAAGTGTCCTGGGACCCTCTCAGAGCCTTTTCTCCTCTCTCATACTCCTTGCTGACATGATGTTGGAGCTACTTGGGCCCTTCATTAGATCCAAGGTTGACAAACTTTTTCCTGTAAGGGACCAGATAGAAAATATTTTTGGCTTTGTGGGGACATGTTCTTTATCAAAACTGTTCAGCTTTACCCTTGTAGCTTGAAAGCAGCCATAGGCTGTAGGTAATGAACGAGCATGGCTGTGTTCCAATAAGCTTTATTTAAGGATACTGTAACTTGAATTTCATGTAAATCCATGTTCCCAAATATTCTTCTTTTGATTTTTTTCAAACTTTTGAAAATGTAAAGACCGTTCTTACTTAGGTCATGGGCCATACAAAAACTGATGGATTTGGCCCATGGGCCACAGTGTACATACCAGTCCTTGCGTGAGAGAGATCAGGGGTAAGCTTTATATATTTTTACACATCTCTGCCTTCCCTTCACACACACTGCCCTTCCTCCATGCCTCACTTCACTTAGAAGCAAATAATGACTGAACCAACCGTTGTTTATGGAATAAATGTTTAAGTAAGGAATTACTTAAACTATGGTAGTATCTAAACAAATGTGAAAAATAAGAGACTCATGTTGCAAATTAGTAGCCATTTTTAATATTTATTAATAAACACTTCCACAAAAGGAGGTTACAGAAGTTGCACAATCTAGAGGAGCTCACAGTCCCCCTCTATGTAGAAGACAGCTCTGGCCAGGAAAGATGTAATAAGCAAATAAATAGTCTCTGCTCAGAGAATTTTGAAAATTGGCCCAAATCTTTGGATTCAGTATCAGATTACCTTCTCCATCTTTTCCTTCTACCTGGCCTGGAGAAAGTCATGTTGTACCTTTTATCCAGTGGTAGTTAAGCTTTCAGAGGGTTTTTCATGTAGGACTTGATACGTCATGGGTGTGACAGGCTCTCAAGTGGCCCGGTGGTCAGAGTCAGACCTGGAAACTTTTGAATCCTGGCTCAGCACTGATCTTTTATGTGCCCTTTGCCACATCACCAAATCATCTTCAGGCTTAGTTTCCTCATTGTTTATAATGGCGAGTATTGAATAATACCCAGCTTGTATGGTTGTTTGAAAATTAGGAATAGTATAGTAAAAATAGATTATGTAAAAAGCCAGCACCTGGCCCAAAATGAGCACTGAATAAATACTACCTGCTGTTGTTATTTATTTTCTCCCGGGATTGGTCTGTTTTCTTTCAGTATATACAAGGCTTGTGGGAGTGGGTTAAGGTTTACAGAAATAGCCTGGGACATTCCAGTAAGTTATGTTGAAATAGTGTGATCCAGCAACTTTTAGTCTTTGTCTTTTCCTATAACCTGCAAATATAGCCAAGTTTATTGGTTTCTTTAGGCTTATTAAAAAAATAAAAAATAAAACAGTCATCGAATACCAGGCAATATAAAGTGCTGTATGTGGTTATCTTAACATTTGGACATTAATTGAGGAAGACCGGGCAGAGCCGGGGGCAATCTGACTTCGAAGTCTAGTATTACACTCTGTACCCTGGGACTTATACTTAAGAATGCTGTGTAGGCTAGTTTGTGTCTCTGACCACTTTTTCATATTGTTCTTAAAATACCTTGTTACTTCCAAAGTTAAACTGGCAGAATATCTGTTCACAGCAGTGTGGTAGTTCTTTGTACTAGACAGGGAACTTCCTTTCATTAAATAAACAGCCTGATTAGCTAGATAAAGTGAAGGGATGTTTATAAGGCATTTTGTAAACTGACTGTTTATGTCTGCTTGTTCCTTATGTTAGTATTTTGAGCTCCTGTGTAGGAAAAAAAAAATCGAAGGGTAAAATGGCTTCAGAACTCTAGGAACTGATCCTACTAATGCTTGGTCCTGTGATAATTTATTGATTTATCTTGCTTGCTCATCTTTACTTACCTTTTAAATATCTTTATGGGGTCCTGTGCACAGGAACTTGTGGTGGCTGTTCTTTAAAATATCCTGTTTTCAGGGCACCTGGGTAACTCAGTGAGTTAAACTTCTGAATTCGGTTTAGGTCATGAACTGGTGGTTGGTGAGTTTGAGCCCCGCCACGGGCTCTGTGCTGACAGCTCCGAGCCTGGAGCCTGCTTCTGCCCTCTCTCTCTGCCCCTCGCCCACTTGCAGTCTCTGTCTCTCTCTCTCATAAATAAATGCTAAAAAAATTTTTTTAAATATTCTGTTTTCTGGAATCTAAGCAACTGCAGACAATTATTCATTATTATTTCGGTCTTATTTTTCTTTTTTTAATTTGTATTTAAAAAATTTTTTTTTAAGTTTATTTATTTTTGAGAGAGAGAGAGCAAGCGCATGTGCACATGCACAAGCAGGGGAGGGGCAGAGAGAAGGAGAGACAGAATCCCAAGCAGGCTCTGCACCATCAGCACACGGTCCAAAGCAGGGCTTGAACTCATGAACTGCGAGATCATGACCTGAGCCAAGATCGAGAGTCAGTCGTTTAACTGACTGCGCCACTGAGATGCCCCTTCTTTTTCTTTTTTAAATACAACTTCTTTTTTAATGTTTCATTTATTTTTAAGAGAGACAGCACGCGAGCAAGGGAGGGGCAAAGGGAGGGAGACAGAGGATCTGCGCTGAGCACAGAGCTCAATGCAAGGCTTGAACTCACGACCATGAGATCATGACCTGAGCCGAAGTCAGATGCTTAACCGACTGAGCCACCCAGGCGCCCCTATTTTGGTCTTATTTTTAAGAAGGAGCATAGAAATGATTAGAAAGGGTTTGTCTGTAGAAGCAGTTTGCAGGGTGTATCACAGAGTTCATAGTGTGTAGCCCTTGGACTGTCGGGAATATCCACACAGCTCTCTGGCAGTAACAGCAATGCTGAGGGGTCTGTTGAATGTAGGAGGCATTGCATTGTTGGAAATGAGACCATGTTATATATATTACTGAATGTAGTTTTCTGGAAGTTGGTAATATGTCCGAGATCTATAGCTTACCTATCAGAATTTCCCGTGATGTAGATCGTTACTGTAGATATTCTCATTTTTTGAGGAAAATATTTCCAGAATTATACCTGAAATATATTTACCTCCATGATGCTCTTGGTGAGGGAAATGGAAACTTATCTGATACCAAGGGTAGTGGACAGGTAGGGAGAACAGGGATAGCTCCTCTAGCTAGAACTTTGCAAAGATACATATTCTGTCTTGTGTTAGTCTCCTCCTGGTTGGAAGAGTCTAAGACCATTTTTCCCCCCAAATCTCTTTTTCCCTCTTCTCAGCTCCAGTCCCACATTTATATGCTGGTCCACTGAAAATACTCATTAGATATCTCATTATACTCTCAATTCAAGTGTTCACAGGATAGCTTCCTATGGTTCCCTCCTCCACTGATACTTTTTTCTCATTTTCCTTGGAGGGCAGTTCCTCCTTTGACCCAGCCCGTAGCTATCAATCACTTGGTCCTCTGGATGCTTCTTTCTGTTTATCTGAGAACCTGTAACTCCCTTCCCACTCCCACGTCTGTCCTCATCCTTTCTCAACCTGAATTCAGTGCAGAGACCTATTCTGCTTCCAAGCTTGCCCACCTCCAGCTCAAGTAAGAGTGACCTTTCTAAAACCCAAATTGGGAGGAACGCTCCTGGCTACTTCTGGTTTGGCGCTGCCCAGAAGAAATTAGTTTTTGTTTAAATAAACTCTTAAAAATTAAACACAAAAACAAATTGGGTTGTGTTATTTCTTTGCTTAAACAACTTCCTGACTTACCCATTGCCTTTAGGTTTCAATCCAAACTCTTTATAATTAGACCCTTGCCTTTTTGTTCAACCTCCCTAAGTAACCCCTTCTGGATGCTTTCCGTGCCCCTTTTTTCAAGCACTTGTTTGTTCATTCAGCCTTTGGTCCATTCTTTCATTTGCTCATTAAACTTTTATTGGCCACTAATATGGGTCAAGCTCTGTGCTTAAGGCTTGGGTCTGAGGCAGTCAACAGAACGGATCCTTAGACATTTCACTGACCTCTCACACTGTTAATCAGGATTGATTAGGTTATGCTGCAGTAACAAATTTACCCTGAAATCTCATTGTTTTAACACAGCACAATTGTATTCCTTGTTACGATGCCACTCAGTCTTGGGTTGTCAGAGGCTCTGCTCTACATAGGAACCCTTCCATTTAGAGGCCCTGGCTTATAGCTACACCAGCTAGAACTCACTGTGCTCCTGGGCACTGGGACAGAGGAAGGGAGAAGCTGGATGGGCTTCTCCCTGCCTCAGCCCAGAAGTGACATGTGTCCCTTCTGCTCACATTTCATTAGCCAGAACTAGTCAGATGGCCCCACCTAATAGCAGGAGGGCTTGGAATACCATCGACAAGAACATAAAATATCTGGTGAGCATGATGGTCCCTGCCACAGGCCCTGAAGTATAGTTACCTGACTTCTGGTCTGTCCTATCCACTGGACTTCAAATTTCTCAAGAGCTGGGATTGTATCTATCTTGCTTTGTGTCCCAAACACGTGGGCACACAGTAGGCTTCTGATTTTTGTTGAATCAATGTCCTTCTTGAGCTTGAATTTAACTCAGGTCACTTCTTTTAAGAAGCATTCCCTTGCCATCTCTCTACTGTCCTCCCCCCAGCCTAGATTAGGTGTTTCTTTTCAGTGTCTTTGGGGTATCCTGTGCATACCTCAACCAAAGCACTCCTCACCCTGTATTACTACTCTTTTTTTTTCTTCCCTCTCTCCACTAGATACTCCTTTCCTGGGTAAGGGGCTTTCTTTTATATTCTTTTGAGAAGTTGTATTAAGCATTACTTTTTTAAAAGTTTATTTATTTATTTTGAGAGAGACGGAGACAGTACTGTTGGGGAGGGGGCAGAAAGAGAGAGAGAGAGAGAGAGAGAGAGACACACACACACACACACACACACACACACACACACATACACACACACACTATATCCCAAGCAGGCCCCAAGCTGCCAGTGCAGAGCTCAACTTGGGGCTCCGACCCACGAAGCTGTGAAATCATGACCCAAACCGAAACCAAGAGTTGGGACACTTAATGGACTGAGCCACCTAGGTGTCCCTGGATTAAGCATTATTAAAGCAATTTAAGAAACCTTAAAAAATAAAACATTACTGTTCCAAGCTTAAGTCCATTATAGAAATCTTTCCCTGTCAGGTTTATTATTCCCACAGATTTCTTTAGTCTTTCATTGTATACCTGTGTCCCTAATCAATATAATGATTGTCCTCTGTGTCCATGTGGATAACAACTTGTCCCAGCCCCACTGTTGATTTCTCCCTGCTCTGTAGGGCTAGCTGCATCATGTTCATATGTGGGTGGGTGTGTTCTGTGGGCACATTTAGCCATCTCTGCACTGATATCACCTGTCTTGGCGATAAGAGTTTCATGAAAGGTCTAATTAATACCTGGTTGTCCAGTCCCCTACTTTGATCTGCCTTAAAATTGCAGGGGTTTTCATCTTTGCAACCGCCATTCCTAGTTTATAACGATGCTGAATGAATGTTTGTTGAATAAATAACAAATTCTGTGGTTGTTTTCCTTAGTATGTCGTTTTCAGATTTAGGAGCTTTGCCATTTGATTTCTTTTCTGATAATTTTATATTTAAAAATCAAGCTTCAGAATCGAAATTTACTGACCAGAAACACCACTTAGTGTTTTATAAGATAGGAAGGAGTAAAGCCTCTGGCTAAAGGAAAGATGTTTTGTTTTTCAGTAGGTTGTCAAGGAAACTTAGGAGAACTGTTTACTGGTAATGGTGTTTGCTTTGAAGTGTGACGACTAAGTAATGAGGCTTATTTTTCCCAATGTCTGTATTATACATAGTCTGACCTCATGTAGGCCTGCTTTGAATGTGCAAAGTAGTAACACTTGCAAGATTTACTAATTAATATTTCACATTGATTGAAATTTAGAAATGAAATTATACTTTATGTTAGAGGTTTCCTTTGCTTTAGCTTTAGTATTGTCCCCATGAAGTTCTTTCATTTGGACTGTAACCTAATTGAATGGCCCTAGTCAGCCTTTTAAGCAAATGCTTAGGTTCAGAATGGCTACGTAACACTTTGCCAACAAGTGGGAGAATTCTAGGAAGAAAGACTACATGTTCTTTATATAACAAATCCTTGAAAGATTAACCCATTTTCTACCCTTTCTTGAGTTTTCCTTGCAGATTGGATTGGTATGATTTAAATGCCAATATCCAGAGAGTCTCGGGAGGACTTTTTAAAAAAAACTCTTTGGGGCGCCTGGGTGGCTCAGTCGGTTAAGCGGCCGACTTCAGCTCAGGTCATGATCTCACGGTCCGTGAGTTCGAGCCCCGCGTCGGGCTCTGTGCTGACAGCTCAGAGCCTGGAGCCTGTTTCAGATTCTGTGTCTCCCTCTCTCTGACCCTCCCCCGTTCATGCTCTGTCTCTCTCTGTCTCAAAAATAAATAAACGTTAAAAAAAAAATTTAAAAAAAACATTATAAAAAAAAACTTTTAACAAACATGATTGCGTTTGGGCTTATTTTTATTTTGAGAAGGAATTTTTAAAAATATAAGATTTGCCACAATTATCACAAGATGGGAGGAGTGTGGCAGTGACTCCCTCCCCCCTTTTTTTTTTCTTGAGAGATCAAGAGAAGAGAGAACATGAGTGGGGGAGGGACAGAGAGAGAGAGGGAGAGAGAGAGAGAGGGAGAGAAAGAAAGAATCCCAAGCAGGGTTCCCACTGTCAGCACAGAGCTGGATGCAGGGCTCGAACCCACACACGTGAGATCATGACCTCAGCCAAAACCAAGAATCGGATGGCTAACAAATTGAGCTACCCAAGCACCCTTGCCCTTTTCTTTTACGGAAATAGTGTATTATTTCAGCTTTATAATTTAATATGATGTAAAACTAAGGATCACTTCTTGGAAGGCTACTCCCCTGGAATATAGGCTCTGAGGAAAAAAGTAGTGGCACTGACTCCTAAATTTAGCTTTTGAAAAGTTACTGTGATCTTAAAACCAGTTTTATTTTATTGAGATGAAGTTCACATAACATGACATTAACCATTTAAAAGTGAACGAGTCAGTGGCATTCCGTACCACTAATTCAGTGGCATTTAGCAAACTTTGTATAGTTTCAAAATACTATGGTCACCCCAAAATAAAATCCTGCTCTCCATTCTTCCCTTCCCCCAGTCCCTGGCAACCACCAGTTTGCTTTCTCTCCTCTCTCTTGATTTACCTATTCTGTATATTTCACATCAGCGGAATCTTACAGTATGTGACTTTTGAGCCTGGCTTTTACTTCGCCTGATATTTTGAAAGTTCATCCACACAGTACTTCATTCTTTTTTAATGGCAGAATAATATTCCTATGTGTGTGAATGCCACATTTTGTTATCCATTCACTGATCGGCATTTAAGTTGTTTCTACTTTTTGGCTAGAGTAAATAATGCTGCTGTGAATATTTGTGTGTAAGTATTTGAGTGCCTGTTTTCAGTTCTTTTGGGTGTATACCTAGGAGTAGAATTACTAAGTCACATGGTAATTTTTTATTTAACTTTTCAGGAACCACCAAACTTTCCACAGTGCCTGAACTATTTTACATTCTTACCCAATGTTTGAGGGTTCCGATTTTTCTACATCCTTGCCAGTTCTTGTTATTTTTAAAAATTATAGCCATTCTTGTGGGTGTGAAGTGGCATCTCATGGTAGTTTTACTTTGCACTTTCCTAGTGACTAATGGTGTTGAGCTTCTTTTTGTGCGCTTCATGGCTATTTGTAGATCTTCTTTGGAGGAATGCTGCTTCTTTGGAGAAATGTCTTTTTGTTATTGTTGTAAGAGTTTTTGTATTTTTATGTATTTTTATTTTGGATACCAGACCCTGATCAGATAGATGATTTGCAAATATTTCCTCCCATTCTGTAAGTCGTTTTTTCACATTCTTGATAATGACCTTTGATGCACAGAAGATTCTAATTTTGATGAAGTCCAACTTATCTAGTTTTAGTTGTTGTTCATACTCTTGGTGTGTCATGTGAATTGGCATATCTTGCCAAATTCAAGGTCATGAAGATTTATTGCTATTTTATTTATTTTTTATTTTTTTAATTACTTTTTTAAGTAAACTCCATCCCCAGTGTGAGGCTCAAACACATGACCCCAAGGTCAAGAGTCACACATTCTACCGACTAAGCCAGCCAGGCATCTCAGATTTATTGCTGGTGGGTGTACAATGAGGACTCTTATTTTAAAAACAAAATTTCGGGGGCGGGTGCCTGGGTGGCTTAGTTGGTTAAGTGTCCAACTTCGGCTCGGGTCATGATCTTGTGGTTCATGAGTCTGAGCCCCACATTGGGCACTCTACTGTCAGAGAAGAACCCACTTCGGATCCTCTGTCCTCCCCTCCCTGGCTTGTGCCCTCTCACTCTCTCTCTCAAAAATAAACATTAAACAAACACCCACAAAATTTCATAGAACCTCCACATTTTACTTTAACCTCCCTTAGATTATACATTTATACACATCACCCAAAAACTGTGGGTTTCATATTATCTTAAATTACTCTGCATTATGCAAAGCAGAACCTAAGTACACTTAACAAATGAAATAGTACTTGTAAATTTAAAGGCATTATTTTCTCCATCCATGGGCTATATTTTGGTGACTATGTATGGATTCATGGATTTTCTTTTTAACTCCAGACCCCCTCTGAGTCAGCAGATCACAGATTTTGTAGAGGAGCACCAGGGGACTGTATCATGACATGCAGAAAAGGGATTAAGGATGGAGAAAAAGGTAGCATTTCCAGGGGCCCAGGTAGTTGCAGAAACGTCAAGGGAGAAAGGGGAGATGACTGAAAGATGACTTACCTTACTAAAAGGTAAGTCACCGGAAGTCAGAGGTGGAATCTGTAAGGGCTCCAGAGGACGCAGTGTTTGCTTTCAGGCAACAAGAATGACTGCAGAGTGGAAGTGAAGTTCAAGGGGGAGTGTGTTGGGATTAGGGCTGGACACTCAAAAGACATCATCAGAAAGTGATGGTTTAGGGAGCAATAGAGGATTCCTTTAGTTTTAGAAGTAATGCCAACCCAGTTCTACCTCCAAAGGAGGAGTCCAGGAGCTGGGGAAATCCTAGATTTTATTTCAGCCATGATTAGAATGCAGTTAATTTTGAATTAATAATACTATAGTCTGTATCCGTATTTTGTGTGTGTGTTTGGTTGGTTTTCTCATTTCTTAAAATTTTTTCGTAAAAAGTATCCAGTTTTCTCTCAGCTGCAAGCCTGATGAGGTTTTTCAACTTGACCTGTAGATGAGGGAGTTGGGTTCTCAGGACACACTTAGAGCTTGGGGTGGTGATGGGCCAGGAGCTGGGACACACGGGAGTGAGGACCTGGGAGGGAAAGTGTTGGGACTGTGGTGCCAACCAGGGCTAAGGACTGCTCTCCTTCTGGCCAGCCCTTCACAGCGCTCACAGGCTCATCAGTGACTTTCCACCCCCCCCCTCCCTGCCCCCAGTCCTTGTCAGCTCTGTGTTCAAAGGGCTTTAGAGAAAGGAGCTAAGAAGAGGATAGATAGGCCTGAGGGGAAGGTAGAGGTAATGGCCACTGGTTCACATGCCCTTCTGCTTTTACAAGGCGGATTGTCTGCTTTTTCCAGTAGAAATAAAAGCTACCTTACCAGCAGTGACCTGGAGAGATCTAAACAAAAAATAGGCTTAGGTACTTAGACTTTGGTGGTGTTTAAGAGTCTGAGTTTGTACAAACGTGTCTTTTTTTTTGTTTTTAACTGCCCATGTAACCTCTGTGACTTTCAGGTGCTACTCGTGAGCAGTAGTCGCCATCCAGACCGATGGATTGTCCCTGGGGGAGGCATGGAGCCCGAGGAGGAGCCAAGTGTGGCGGCAGTCCGTGAAGTCTGTGAGGAGGTGAGCGTTGAGAACAAAGGGCACGGCAGTACCTTGTAATCCTGCATCTGTCACGTCTGTGTAGTTCTTTATCACCACCCACTGACTAGACATACTCCTGATCCCAGAAGGAAGGCATTTAACAGTTACCCTGTGCTTCCTTGATGACAGGGGTGATCGGGTTGTGACGTGGTCATGTTTATCCAGCACTCTGTGCACTCATAGTAGTGACTGTATCTAATTATTCCAGACAGTTTTTGTGATTTCCCATGGAGCTCTTTCAGCATCGCCTCTGTCACCTGTGGCAGAAGATCAAGAACAAATAGTTTATCAGCCCTAAGAAATCAGAGGAGCAGGCAGTATTGATATAAATGGCTCATTCTCATTAACCTTTAGATGAGGAGGTGGTGGCCCTTATTTTCCTGTGCTTCCTGAGTCCTGGCCTTAGAACAGTGGTTAACGCAGCAGTTCTGTTAGCCAGAAGATGTTATTAATGGTGCCATTAGATAATAGCATCTTCTTTGTTATTTAGTCACATGACATTCAGCATATATGTACTGAATTCCTGGGCTATGCCCAGTATATCTTACTAGATACTCTAGAATAAGTAGTCGGAAGAAGTAAAGTCTTGGACCCCTAGTTCCCTTACTTTGAGGAAACTAAGAAAGAGATTGCAGTTCAAAGCCGGGAGGAAGGAACTGACTAACATTCCTCCATAGCCTGCTGTGCTCTGCTTACATGATTTCACTTAAGATTCCTAACTTGGTGGTGTGTTTTATCACCCTCGTTTACTTGCCCTGGCCACATGGTTGGTGCTTTTTAGATCTATTTCTTTGTTCCAGAGGGAATTTAAAACTGATTCTAAGGACATATAAAATCGCACTAAGAATGAGTCTAACTCCTACAGTTCTTCGCTGTTCAGCCCTTGCTGAAGTCCTCTGAGACTGACTGACTCTTGGAATACTCAAGGAGTTCCTTGCTTGCTCTGAAACTCCTGCAGACTTGTGTTGGCTCGTGTGCCTCTCCTTTTATCATATATCTGGTGTCCATAACTAGACTATAATCTCTGGGAGCAAAGAGTATGTTTTAAAGTTTAAATCCTCCCTTCCTGTGCCTCGTACACAGGTAGGTAAATGGAAAGTAATGAATACATGCTTCCATGACAGATGGAGTAATGGATGGAACAGTAAAAGTCCTGAAGAGTCCCCCTTTCTTATCAGACCTGGGATAATGGGGAATGCACAGGGGCAGGGTGGCCTGGAGGGGCAGATGTGATTCTGTACTCTGCCCTCCCATGCCGCAGGGCTGCACATCTTTGCCTGGTCCTTGGAAGATCTCAGAGGCTTGACTGTTTAAGTAAGTGGCAGGACCAGTTGGTGGACCTAAGCTGCACACTCTTAATTCAGATCCACTTGGCTCCTGTAGGTTCTAAGACACGTAAAGCAAAAGTGATGTTTGAAAGAGGTTCTGTGGCAGTTGTGGATTAAGAAAGGTGGTTGGAAGACCTGAAATAGAGGGTTCTAGAACAGAGAGAAAGGAAAAGGTTCAGAAACTTTGCAAAACTTGCTACTTGGTTTTAGGAGTCATGGGGGGAATCTGACAGCTGTACCATTGTGGAGCACGTTGGGATTGGCGTCTGTCTCTGGAGAACTTATATTGCTGTTACTGTTGTTTGATTTTGAGAGTTACAGTTGAGTCATCCCTGACTATACACATGCAGCGAAGATGGAGAGAACTAGGAGAGATGCAGTGAGGGGCAAGAAAGGGTGTAGGGCACCCCGCTCACCTTTGTTTCCTGGAAAATGCCATCCCACGCGCCTGAGTTGGTGAGAGGGAGGCTGTGGTGAAGGAGGAGGCAGAATGCTTGTGATTTGAGAAGGTAGTGGCGCAGCACCGAAATGAATCGTGTCCTCATATGTTCAGGATCCCCCTCCCTCCTGTCCGGGTGGGGTCCTGAGCTTGAAATTAAGCCCTGCTTGACTCTGAGCAGATTTTCCCCCTCCCGTCAAAGGAGAGTCCTGCCACACTATATACTTTATTCTAGCATTATTGAGAGATAAAGAATGGGAGCTGCTTGCAACTTTAGAATACGGTACCGAATAAATCAAATGTTTGCACAGACAGTAAACATTAGTGAAATATGTCATTACGAAAACAAACATTTCAGTGGCTTCTATCAAAATAGAAGGGATGGTTTTTCCAATTCCACATCCGTCAACAGAGTACAAGACTTGGAATCAGAGAGGATATAGATAGATTTTTTTTTTTTTTAATTGCCCTTGAAAGGTAGCTTTTGTAAGCAGAAATCGCTATTCAGGGAGCTTATTTAGGTTTCAAAATGTTATGACTTTTGTAAAAGTACACATTCAAAAACTTTGTTGTTTTTTTTTTTTTTTTCATAATGCTCACAGCTCTGTTCTCTAGATAAACATAGAAGATTTTACTAGTCACTTTTAGATAATATTTAGACCAGTTAATTGAAGACCTTCAGATGTTTCAAATTGGTTTTATACAGCTAAATGTATTTTATTGCTTTCTAAAGAACTTCAGTTATCTGATTTAAAAAAATAAAACCCTGGGGTGCCTGGGTGGCTCAGTCATTTGGGCATCCAACTTCAGCTCAGGTCATGATCTCACGGTTCGTGAGTTCAAGGCCCATGTTGGGTTCTGTGCTGACAGCTCAGAACCTGGAGCCTATTTCGGATTCTTTGTCTCCCTCTCTCTCTGCCCCTCCCCTTGTCACACTCTGTCTCTCTCAAAAATAAATAAACATTAAAAAATTAAAAAATAAAATAAAGTCCTGATGAAGCTCTTCAACTGAAGTCCTGTGAATCTCATACATTAAACTTACAAACTAGGTGAGTCTTAAATTCTTTAAATATTCCCATAATATATGTAAACTTACTAAGATTTTCAACTTAAAAACACAAGTCAGAAAGAAATTATTCAATTATACTTTCAAAACTGTGGTTACAATCTAATAGGCCAAGTTTTTTTTTTTTTTTATAATCTCTACGCCCAACTGGGGCTCAAACTTACAACCACAAGATCGAGGGTCGCATGCTCTAAACTGAGCCAGCCAGGCGCCCTAGGCCAGATTCTTTTACATATTACAAAATCATAAAATATGCCTGGTTTCCTTTGTTTTTTGTTCTTTGTTTTCTTAAGTTTATTTATTTATTTTGAGAGAGAGAGAATCCCAATCAGGCTCCGCCCTCTAATCCCAGCGTCCGATGAAGGCTTGATCCCATGAACCATAAGATCATCATCTGACCTTAAATCAAGATTCCCTGGTCATCTTCTTAACATAGAAATATATTATGGTTTTGAGGTGCCTGGGTGGCTCAGTCAGTTAAGCGTCCGACTTTGGCCTAGGTCATGATCTCGCGATTCGTTGAGTTCGAGCTCTCTCAAAAATAAATAAATGTTAAAAAAAAATGTTTTTTAAATAAAAAAAAGAAATATATTATGGTTTTGATTCCCTTAAACATTTTTTTAATTAAAAAAATTTTTTTAATGTTTACTTTTGAGAGAGAGAGAAAGAGAGAGAGAGACAGACAGCATAAGCAGGGGAGGGACAGGGAGAGAGGGAGACACAGAATCCGAAGGAGGCTCCAGGTTCTGAGCTGTCAGCACAGAGCCGGACGTGGGGCTCAAACCCACGAACCGTGAGATCATGACCTGAACCAAAGTTGGAGGCTTAACTGACTGAGCCACCCAGGAGCCTTTCCCTTAAACATTTCTTTATTTCATTCTAAATATTTTCAGCATTGCACCAGGATAGGGTGGTTCAGTTGGTTAATTGTTGATTTCTGCTCAGGTCATGATCTCACAATTCATGAGATCAGGCCCTGCTGCAGAGCCTGCTTGGGATTCTCTCTCTCTCTCCCCCTCCGCTGCTTGTGCTCGCTCACTCTGTCTCAAAAATAAATAATCATTAAGAAAAAGAAAAAGAAAGAAAGATGTTTACCCACCAAAGAAACCAGGCCCTTCCTGTTAAGTGAGACCAAGACTCTTGGGTGGCCTGATAGGAAATGCTGATCCAGACCACTGTTGTTCTGTCAAGGTATAACTTTGGGGTGCCTTGGTGGCTCCGTTGGTTAAGCATTGGACTCTTAGTTTTGGCTTAGGCATGATCTCGCAGTTCATGGATTTGAGTCCCACGTTGGGCTCTGCGCTGGTGGTATGGAGGAATCTGCTTGGGATTCTCTATCTCCCCTTCTCTCCCTCCCTATCCCCTGCTCATGTTTGCTTTTTCTCTCTCTCTCCCTCTCCCTCTCCCTCCCTCTCTCTCTCGCTCTCTCTCTTTATAAATAAATAAACTTAAAAAAAAAAAAAAAGAGGGTAGCTTCAAAAGCCTGGTGTCGTGGAGTCCACGTTGGGTGGGAATGGGTGTTGAGTGAGCACTTTGCAGTATCCGGCACACGTGGCTAACTTTGTCCTTCAGCCTGCAGGCTCCTTCCTCCATCAAGCCTTTGTGATTCCTCCCTGCAGACTCAGTCTTCTTGCTGTGTGTTTCCATTGCAGTCCATGCTTCCTAGCGTTGTAGTGCTTATCATTGGTACTGCTTGCTTAATTGTGTCCTGTGCTAGACTTCACATTGTCTGTAGTCAGACGCTATTCTCTTTTGCTCACTGTTCAGTCTGCAGTGCTTATTAACACATAGCAAGTGCTTCACAAAATAAATGTTTCCATTGGTGACGTGACCCCTAGAGCAGCCACATAAATATGAGGTAGGCCCTTTTTGGGTTGCCAGGAGCAAACATGCCTACAGGTGTCTCAGAACTGTGCCTACAGGCTGTGCAGAACTGGAAACTTGGGTCACAGTGCACAGGAGGGCCTCGCTCACGGTGGGTGGAGTGACAGTGGGAGTGCAGTGTAGCTCAAGGAGCCTGGTCACCTCACCTGTGGCCCAGCCCCCGTCTTCCACGGGGATGATGCCTTCCTAATCTCTCTCAGTGTCCTGGCTTCTGCTTACCACCTTCTGTGTTTTCCCTCCTCTGTGCGCCACACTCGGCCTTCCCGACAGAGGTGACCTGTGGGCACAGCTGCCGGGTGACATCATCGGCTTCTGGCTATTTTGAAGACGTTTGCCTCAACTTTGCATCAGTTGCTGATTTCTTATTTCTCTCTGCTCTCAGAGTGTCCAGATCATGTGCTATAAAAGCATGGCGGCTGGTGCTTCAGAACACCTGCAGCAGCTTTGCCGGGAGGATCCTGTGTATGTAGTAAAAAAAAATATTTACTAACACAGGAAAATGTTTGTGACACATTCCTAAGTGGTCAAAGCAGACTCAAAAACAGGATTTGTGACATAAAACCATTCAGTGGAAAAGAAATGTGTGTGTCTATTTGTGTGGAAAAAATGAATAACACTGGTTGCACACTACGTGCCAAGCTCTGTTCTAAGCATTTTGCAAATGTTGCCTCATCGAATTCTCTCCGGACTCTCTGAGCTGGGGGCTGTTACTGTCTACGTTTTACAGGTGAGAAAAAACAGGTTGAGTGAGATTAAGTATTTTGTCCGAACACATTGTGCCCAGCTAAGTGTGCTCAAGGTACAACCAGGTGCGATAACACCCTGATATCAAGGATCATGGTTGTCTCAGGAGTGCACAGGTGCTCTCTGGTTATCTCCAGCCTTACCAGTCTTACAGTCCAGAGCATCTAGTCTCAGCACGCATCCTCCTCTAATTCTATGCTCCTTGAAAGAAGCTCTACCAAAATGCTCATGGCGGTTCTCTGGGTTAGCTCATAGATTATCAAGTTTTTTCCATGGAACACACATATATGTTATTACTGGAAGAATTTTCTATATAAACATGAATGGAGTGAAATTATTAAGTCTGGCGTGGCGTCGCCGGGCCAATGTACCATTAGACTCAACCTGTTCAGAAGGTTTGTTTAACCCGGCTTAAAAATTTCAGCATATTGGCTGAATTTCAGAGACCGATAAATCTGTAGCACTTGAAACATTAGCAGTCACATCTAACGGGATAAAATATTCCCTTTTGGAAACTGGCATCCATTTTTTAGCTGCTTATAGTCAGAATCCTATTACAGTGACCCGTCAAAGGGTGAGAAGGATGAGGCTTTCTCCCAGGGCCAAGCAGGGGCCTTGGAAACAGTGCATCTCTAGCCCAGGGCAGCAAAGGCTTGTGTGAGCCAGCCATGTGACACCCTCTGTAATGAAAAGAAAAGCACCTCTTTGTGTAGTTTTCAGAGCTATTCTTTCTTGCTAATTCAAAAGGAAAGGTAAAACTTTGAGCTGACAGGGAGAAAAGAGAGAAACTGGATCTGAAACTGTTCTGTCTTCGTTATATCCCCCGTTCTCACCTCAGGCGAACCAAGAGCGTTATCACAAATGTAAAGAACATCTGAAAACAGAATCGAGAGAAAAATACGTGCATACTTTCAACTGCCTCCTCTTCAAGGATGACAGAGATGGGTACCTTCTGCCTCTAGAGAGACGTAGTCAGTGATGACACTTGACAATAGGTGGCCAGATTCCAGCTCCTTTTATCTGCTGCTTCTCGTCTGGACAGGGCCCATATCCTCAGCACCATTTCCAGCACACCAACTATAAAGTATTTGTAGGCAGCCTGATAATTGATCTGTGACATAGACACAGCTTTTAAAAAAAATGTAGCTTGTTCTCTCACTTCCTCACTTGAATCCTAATATCACACTTCCCTGCTACTCTGGCTCTTACCACCTGTTGCTTTGCGGTATAAACTTGCCATCTTGGAAATTTCTGTAGATTAGTTAGTGATGTCTTCTACTTCCCTGTACCTCTTGCTGTCCTTTCGTAAGTTTTTAATACACTGTACAAAAAGTAAAACTTTCACCACATGTTTGACTTAATTCACCTTCATTTAGGAAAGTTTTTTTTGAGCAGCCAGGTGCTGTAACATAGTATCAAGGATCATGGTCGTCTCAGGAGTGCCCAGGTGCTCTCTGGTTATCTCCAGCCTTACTGATCTTACATCATCCCATCAAAATCTCTTGTATCCTTTCAAAAATCTGTATCAGGGTGACTGGGTGGCTCAGTTGGTTGGGTGTCTGACCTTGGGCTCAGGTTATAATCTCAGGGTTTGTGAGTTTGAGCCCTGTAACGGGCTCACTGCTGTCAGCACAGAGCCCGCTTCAGATCCTCTGTCCCCCTCTCTCTCTCTCAAAAATAAAGAAAGCATTAAAAAAAGAAAGAAAAATCTATATCATCTCAGGGTGCCCGGGTAGTTCAGTCAAGTAAACATTTGACTCTTGATTTCGGCTCAGATCATGATTTCACCACTGTGAGACTGAGCCTCACATAGGGTTCCGCACTGAGTGTGGAGTCTGCTTAAGATTCTCTCTCTCTCTTGGGGCGCCTGGGTGGCTCATCTGAGTGTCAGACTCTTGATTTCTGCTCAGGTCATGATCTCACAATTTATGAGTTTGAGCCCTGCATTGGGTTCTGTGCTGACAGCAAGGAGCCTGCTTGGGATCCTCTGTCTCCCTCTCTCTGCCTGCCCCTGCTCACTGTCTTTCTCTCTCTCTCTCAAGATAACTAAATAAACACTAAAAAAAAAGATTCTCTCTCTTCCTCTGCCCTTCTCCCCTCCTCATGTACTCGCTCTAAAATGGAAAAAAAAAAATCCATATCCTCTTATCCCACTTCTTGTACTGTGTGTTCCCTGTCCCTGCAAAACAATGGTTGTACTCTCTAATATGTGTGTCATAGCAACTGGAAGTCTCCATATGGAATCTCAGAACTGTCTCTAACAGGGAAGTAGTATTTCATGTCTCTTGTTAACATTTTGGAAACAATTTTTAAAAAGCCTATACCTACTTGGGAATAATTTAAAATACTATTTTGTCAACCTTTTTTTTTTTTTCTTTAGGTCGTAAGTGTTTGACTCTATTCGGAGTGGAGAAAAACGTGAAGGCTCTGTGTGACTGTCTTGTATTTTCATCTTTATTTTTTGGCCCCAACCTGAACAGTTGGGAATGGAAGATGGGGATATAGGGTATCACAGAATTTATTAGAGAAATGACATGATTCTCTTTAAATCCCAAACTTTGATCACAAAATCTATATCACAGTATCTTAAGAATATTTTTAATCGGTTTAACATGGTAGGTGAAAGGTGGGGAAGTCCTACTACAGACCAGGGAACCTCAGAGGTCATAAGCTCGTAGGGAAGTGGACAAGCAGCTGACAGTAGATGTAGCTCTAACAATGTGGGGGGAGCCTGCCCTGGTCAGGAGGCGGTGCCTGCCCAGGCCTGGCCATTAGCTGTCATGTGGCAGTCAGGACCCAGTGTGGTTCTGACGTTTCAAGAGAAGCTTGAAAGCTAGATTCTCATGTGAGGGTTCCTGGTCTTTCAATATAGGCAACTAATTTTTAAAAATTGTTTCCAGAATGTTAATCAAAATAATACGTGCCTGTGCCTATGGATTAAGACAATAACAGTAGTAATACGAAAAGGCCCATAATTGAAAAACAACCAAAGGATGTGTTCATGAGGTGAATGAGGTGTGTTTCAGATTTTTACATTATTTTCAACTGTGAAGTGATAAGCTCCACCCTCTTTGAAAAAGACAGCTTTACTTTGCAGTCTCCTAAATGATAGATGAAAGCAAATAAAGGTTTTGAACCTTAGCAGTACTTTTCACTGTTTAATAGAAATGTTAATATGAGAAAATACATACAGCTGTAAATTTCTGTAAGTCAAGAGAGACCATAAATCACCCTAATTTGTTGAACAGCAGGTTTTATTTAGATACTGTGCTCTGAATTTCCATGATTTAGTGTTTAAGAAATTTCAAATTACATGAATATGAGTTATTTTTTTTTTTTAATTTTTTTTTTTAACCGTTTTTAATTTTTTTTTTTTTTTTTTTTTTTTTGGTTGGGACAGAGAGAGACAGAGCATGAACGGGGGAGGGGCAGAGAGAGAGGGAGACACAGAATCGGAAACAGGCTCCAGGCTCCGAGCCATCAGCCCAGAGCCTGACGCGGGGCTCGAACTCACGGACCGCGAGATCGTGACCTGGCTGAAGTCGGACGCTTAACCGACTGCGCCACCCAGGCGCCCCGAATATGAGTTATTAATAATAAGGTACATGTATGGCTGTGTGCACCTACAGATTTCTCTTAAAAATAGGTACAAAAGTAGGCAAAGAATTTTTCTATATATTTGAACTTTTTCAAAATAAGTTGGGCAGCAAATAGCCGTAAGTGCTTATTATGTGCCAACTATATTCAGATCTCGAGGAGGAGACTATGACGTACAACGATGTGGTGGATTCCACTTTCCTTAAGACAGATTGTGTTTCTGTAAGTACTACCGAGTTTTTATTTTTACTTGGAAAGAAGATATTTTTAGCTCATTTGGGCACAGCATTATAAAATGCAAGAATCATCATGTCTCTTAAAACATCTTATTTTGATACTTAATTCCTTTTAAAGAATTTAATAGGAAATGTGGTTCAGTGATCAAAAATTTCAGGAAAGCCTGTGGTTTGCCTAACAGGGATATACATTTTTGCGTGTGGAAGCGTCTTTATTCTGACCTCCTAAGAAGGCAAATATACAAAAGCACAGTGAAAGAAGAGCTTTTCCTTAGAGAAACTAATTTCGAATATAGAAAACGAACAGAGAGGGGCGCCTGGGTGGCTCAGTCGGTTAAGTGTCCGACTTCGGCTCAGGTCATGATCTCACGGTTTGTGAGCTCAAGCCCCGCGTCGGGCTCTGTGCTGACAGCTCAGAGCCTGGAGCCTGCTTCGGATTCTGTGTTTCCCTCTCTCTCTGCCCCTCCCCTGCTCATGCTCTGTCTCTCTCTGTCTCAAAAATAAATAAAACATTTTAAAAAAAAAAGAAAAGAAAACGAACAGAGAAAGCACACCGTGTTGAAAGCATACCGTGTTTTAGCGTGGAAGCCCGTGTGAGGCTGTTTTATGTGAGAGGACAGAATGAATCCCACAGATCGCTGGCAAAGGCCCTTAAGTAAATCCGTATTGAATCTCCTGTTTCTGGCAGCTGAGAACTTGGAAAGGGCCTTTCTTCTCAGTTACAGTTCAGGGATGAAAGGAGACCTTGGCACAGACACCGCCTCCAGTGAAGGGCCTGGCTGGGGCGCGCTGTGCTAATCCTCGTGCTCAGCTTTTGCTCCTGTGCTCACGTGGCCGAGAGTGTAATTCAACTCTGGCCCTAGAGCAAGGAGGCCTCTCTCTTCTTTCGTGGGCGGGCATCTCTCCACTGTTACCAAATGGCTTCTCTTGGGTTTCTTCCATGATTACTTCGAGAGTCCACCTTAAAATGATTGACAATTTTTAGTGACTGTCATTTTGGCTTTTGCACGAATACTGGATACTCGCCGCTTTATGAAAAGTGGTACTCAACACGTTTATAACACGCTTGTGTTAGTGAGCCAAAAGTTTAAATATACAAGTGCTTCTGACTGGAATTTCCATTAGGGTAGTTTGCAAAGTTTTTAAAACTTAAAAATAGAAACAGTATAATCTGAACGGTGCTCTTAATCTGAGGGCTTTTCTGTCCTCCTTGTAGCACTTAGTGAAGTTTTTAGCATAGCCAGTTTGATCACTTGGTTAAGCTGGTGACTTATGATAGCTCACCATTTTTCTGATTATAAAAATAATTCACAGGGGCGCCGGAGTGGCTCAGTCGGTTGAGCGCCCGACTCTTGATAACCATTTAGGTCATGATCCCAGGGTTGTGGGGTCGAGCCCTGGGTCAAGCTCCACGCTGAGCATGGAGCCTGCTTAAGATTCTCTCTCTCTCCCTCTGCTCCTCCCCCACTCACACGTGGTGTGTGTGTGTGTGTGTGTGTGTGTGTGTGTGTGTGTGCACAGACTCTCTCTGTCTTAAAAAATATATATGTGTGTATATGTGTGTGTGTATGTATGTTCCTAGAAGAACGAAAATCCAGAAGGTGCAAAGAAGACAGTATATTAACATAATACCATGGCTGGCTGTATTTTCCCCAACATTTGAATCCTCAAAATTTTCAAATATAAGAAAAAAAATTTTTTTTAAGTTTTTTTTTTTTACATTTATTTATTTTTGAGACAGAGAGAGACAGAGCATGAACGGGGGAGGGTCAGAGAGAGAGGGAGACACAGAATCTGAAACAGGCTCCAGGCTCTGAGCAGTCAGCGCAGAGCCCGACGCGGGGCTCGAACCCACGGACAGCGAGATCGTGACCTGAGCCGAAGTCGGACGCTTAACCGACTGAGCCACCCAGGTGCCCCTAAGAAAAATTTTTAAATAGCAAAACAAACGCTGTATACCTTCTTCTGGATGTAATATCTGTTAGCTTTTTGCAGATTTGCCTTATCTCTATATGTACTTTCTTGGCTCTGCCATTTATTTACTTATTTATTTTTCTTTTAAATTTTTTTTAACGTTTATTTATTTTTGAGACAGAGAGAGACAGAGCATGAACGGGGGAGGGTCAGAGAGAGAGGGAGACACAGAATCTGAAACAGGCTCCAGGTTCTGAGCTGTCAGCACAGAGCCCGACGCGGGGCTCGAACTCACGGACCGCGAGATCATGATCTGAGCCGAAGTCAGCCGCTTAACCAACTGAGCCACCCAGGCGCCCCTTGGCTCTGCCATTTAAAAAGAAGTTACAAGTATAATGCCAGGTCACCTCTAAATTCTGTTCTTTAGCATGCATCTTTTTAGAATGAAGCCAGTTCCCTACATCACCACATACCATTGTCACACTTAAGAAAATTCGTAATTCCATAACGTCATTACAATTTTTTTCAACGTTTATTTATTTTTGAGAGACAGAGCACAAACTGGGGAGGGCCAGAGAAAGAGGGAGACACAGAATCCGAAGCAGGCTCCAGGCTCCGTGGTGTCAGCACGGAGCCCAACGCAGGGTTCGAACTCATGTACCATGAGATCATGGCCTGAGCCGAAGTCTGACGCGTAACTGACTGAGCCACCCAGGTGCTCCCCATACTGTTGTTTAATACTCCATATTCATGTGTCCCTGGTTATCATGAAATATCTGTTGGCTCTGTTTCCTCACCAGGACCTAATCTAGGTTCACATGTTACAATTGATTGTATGGTTTTTTTTAAGGCTATTTTATCACAGAATCATGATCCCAGCTTTTCCATTGCCCCATGCCCCATGATACTGACTTTTTAAAAAAGAGCCCAGGGTAGTTGTCTAATAGAATGTCTCACATTCTGGTTTTGTTTGATTGTTTCTTCTTGGTGTCCTTTAACTTGCTTCCTTATCCGCTGTATTTCTGGCAACTTAGTTTAGAGCAGTGCTGTCCAGTAGAACATTCTGAAGTTCTGTGTATATACGGTCCAGTACTGTAGCCACTAGCCATATATGGCTATTTAAATTAATTAAAATCAAAACTGTAAATTCATTTCTTTAGTCACACTATCTGCATTTCAAGTGCTGCTTAGCTGCATGGCTGCAGGTGGATAAATGGCCACTGTATTGGGCAGCACAGGACTAGAGGCTTGATTAGATGTAGCATAGACATTTTTTGATAGGTTGCTGCACATCGTAGTAGGTGATGCCATGTGCTTCCTAATATTTAATGTCAGGAGGCACCTAATGTCAGGTTGCCTTGTCATTAGTGATAAAATGTTCCATCAGATCATTACTGACAGATCTCTCCCTTGTAGAAGTGCATTTCTGTCTATGTAGCAGAATTGGTTAGCAATCTATTGAGTATGAATATCCACACTGTATGAATATCCTGTCTCCCAGCAATCTTTCACCTAGCAGTTTTAGTCTCTACTGATGATCCTTACCATATATAGAGCCTTTCTTTCTCTTTCTTTCTTTCTTTCTTTCTTTCTTTCTTTCTTTCTTTCTTTTTTTTCTTTAACATTTTATTTGTTTCTGAGTGGGGAGAGAGAGAGAGAGAGAGAGAGAGAGAGAGTGTGTGTGTGTGTGTGTGAGTGAGAGTGAGCAGGGGAGGGGCAGAGAGAGAGGGAGGCACAGAATCTGAAGCAGGCTCCAGGCTCCAAGCTTTCAGCATAGAGCCCACCTCAGGGCTCGAACCCACAAACAGCGAGATCATGACCTGAGCCAAAGTTGGACGCTTAACCAACTGAGCCACTGAGGCACCCCAAGATCCTTTCAATAGAGACTGAAATAAAACGATTTTCTAAAAATTTTTTTAATTAGCTGAATTCTTCTGTAAGAAAAAGCTCTTCCCCTTTTATGCCTCCTGCCTTCCCATTTTTTTCTTCTTATTTTAAAGTTCGTTTATTTTTGAGAGTGAGGGGCAGAGAGAGAGGGAGAGAATCCCAAGCAGGTGCCTTGCTGTCAGCACAGAGCCCAACAAGAGGCTTGACCTCACAAACCATGAGATCATGACCTGAGCTGAAATCAAGAGTCAGGTGCATAACTGACTGAGCCACGCAGGCACCCCTTTTTCTGCTTATTTTAAATACCCCTCTGGGCTCATGGATCTTAATTTTTTTTTTTTTCATTGTATTACAGTCAGTTACAGGCTTTATTCTCTTTGTCTTAAATTTGGCCAGTGTATATCCTTTCAGGTAGCCTACTTAAACAAAAAAAATTTTTTTAATGTTTATTTTTTGAGAGAGAAAGAGAGACAGAGTGTGAGCAGGGAAGGGGCAGAGAGAGAAGGAGACACAGAATCCAAAACAGGCTCCAGGCTCTGAGCTGTCAGCACAGAGCCCAATGCAGGGCTTGAACCCAGAAACTGTGAGATCGTGACCTGAGCCAAAGTCCGATGCTCAGCCAACGAACCACCCAGGTGCCCCATGTGTACTTTTGACATAACCTTTTCATTCTTTGAGTACTTCCTTGCTCTGTAATGCAGTAAAGTTATTCCAAGCACACCTTGAATCTTCCTGTCCCAAACCTGTTGTCAGCTATTTCTCCAGAGTTTCCTTTAGTGGCAAATGTTATTTAGAAACCAAGGTTGGTGCCTGGTGTGCTTACTGATACTGGAATGTCATTGCTCCTAGGCCTTTTTAATATACAGTAATAGCACAGTAAAAAAGAAGAATCGTGGGCCACATGGGTGGCTCAGTCGGTTGAGCATCCGACTTTGTCTCAGGTCACGATCTCACAGTTTGTGAATTCAAGCCCTGCATCAGGCTCTGTGCTGTCAGTGCAGAGTCTGCTTCTGATCCTCTGGCCCCCTCTCTTGCCATTCCCCTACTTGCACTGTCCCCAAAATAAATATTTAAAAAAAAAAAAAACAAGAAAAATCATGATTTCATCTTAATATTTCCACTTCAGATTTAACATTACAAGGTTTTTCCCTTGTATTTGTATCTCTTTTACTCAATAACATTGTACTGATAATCTTGTTACTGTTTTCTAGTAACATTATTTGCATTATCATATTATAAATAACATGAATATTTTTGTGTCATTGATACTTTCAAGAAAGGTATTAGCCAAAATTGTTAGGCTCATAATATTCTAAGCTATTTAATGTGAACCCATTGATTTTAGGGAGGGGTGCTCTTAGGAGTAGAATTAGCCTTTGGTGCTAATTGGGGTTCTTTAGGGATTGTATCTGGGTTGGTTTGGTGGTAAATTACAAGACAGTATTAAAGAGGAAGTTTTGGCACCAGCAGGGAGGGATCACTTTTCTTGTAAACCTGGGTTATGGTTTGACTTACATTAGGGACAGTATACCTAATGTACCCTTCTTTATCCCATTTGGGGACCACTTTGAGGCATAGATATGGTAAAATAAGTTAGGAAATATGACCGAAGAACTGGGTAGGGGGGCTTGTATTGCTTCTGTGTAGATTTCTGGCCTGTAGGTGTTCTTGATTGTGTGCGTCGATGAGGCCGTAGGCATGATACACGGCGTGTGCTTGTGTGCCAATATGGTTAACCATTCTCTACCTGTGCTCCTGTATTTACAGATGCTTGTTTAGATTGGAGTGGTTCTCAACCTTGCCAGTTGGATTCTAGGCTCAGATAGTTAAAAGCAGGTTTCCACCCACGTAAACGTGTGGCAGAAGTTTGAAAAGTTACACAGGGTATAGAGTTGTTGGGTGAGACAGACCGTACTTCTTACTGCAGAATATCCAGCACTTCTAGTCCCTTCCTACTAATTGCCAGTTGAGCCCTCCAGTCATCATGACAACTACACTCACACATTTCCACAGTGCCCTTGGGGACAGTCGCACTTGTAGAAAAACTTTATTTTGAATGACCTGAGAGTTCCTTTTGTCCTCCAGATCCCAGTTGCTTAGTTACTCAAGCTTAATTGGTAACTGTTGTCAAGCTCCTGCTGTAGGGTTGGGGCTAGTGTCCTGAACATGGCAGGTAATGTAGATGGGAAGAATAGGTCATGAGCGCAATAGGATGGTGGAGAGCTTTGACAGCCTGGTAGAAGAGTTCATAGTTGAGAAGGTTCTAGGACATGGGTACCTTGCTGAATGTGTAGTACTGCTCAGTGACCTACAAACTCATGGAATGAAGAGAGAAAGGTAGTGATTGAAGCAAAGTTGTTCTTCCCTGGGCTTTCCCACTTTGAAGCGGAAAGGAAATGTTAAGTGGAAAAATATATATATTCCATCTCACTTGTCATCAGATAAAGGCCAGTTAAAATACGCTGGTATCTTGCTCCTGTCAAATGAGTGAAGATTTCAAAAAATGAATTCTGTCCACGATGACGAAAGAGGCAGCATGTATTAAACAGCTGAAAAATGTCTCTACTGTTTGGGACACTGTACACGAGTCATTGCAGATGCTTTCCATTTCAGGACATGTCACACATCGGACATAAGGCACGTGACTCCCTCCAGGGAGAAGGCTTGCCTTGCTCCCTTGCTACCTGGGCACGCCTGTTTGAGTTGTCAGTGCAGTCACTTCATTTTATGAAAGCTTTCATGACTTTCCAGGCTGATACATAGGTGCTCTGTCCACCATCCCATTGTAATGTAAGTTTCAAATATGTTTTCCTGTGTATTCTTATTCAATGTGGACATTTTGAAAAACAGAAAAGTAAAAGAAACAAATTTAAAGTTGTCTGCTCCCCACTAGTAACATTCTGGTGTATTTTAACTTCTTTGTTTTTGCCTATCAGCCTTCCAGGTTGACTGTAAGCCTCTCAGTGGTATCCTCGCATATCAGAAATAAAAGTGAACTGGGGGTTCTTAAGAAGTATGGGGAAAAAAAGGAGGCAGGGACTTTCTAACTTTTTTCTTTGCTGTCATTTTCTGTTTTCCCACCTCTTCATCCTCCTCTCTCACCACAGGCTTGGAGACCTTGACCAAATCTTATAGCTAACTTCTGGTGCCTTTTGGTTCATATTTGAGCCCGGCATTTTCGCTTCTAAGTATCTGTAGAGAAATGCTTATTCATGGGCACAAAGAAAGCATGCACAAGAGGTTCATTACAGCTTTAAAGTGTAATAGCAAAAACTGGAAACAATCTAAGTGCCCATCAATAGGAGAATGATTATCTCAGTTGTGGCGTATTCATATTTTGTATTATCATCCAGCAGTTTAAAAACAATAAAGGAAATCTACATACCCTAACATGGAGCGCTGTCAGAGACATTTAGTGAAATGAAATGGCAAGTATGGTTGATTTATATATAACAAAATGTCCTGGGGGCACCTGGGTGGCTCAGTCGGTTAAGTGTCCAACTCTTGATTTCGGGTCAGATCATGATCTCGCAGTTTGTGAGATTGAGGCATGCCCCCCCCCCCCATTGGGCTTTGTGCTGACAGCACAGAGCCTGCTTGGGATTCTCTCTCTGCCCCTGCCCCTTCCTTGCTCACACGCATACACTCTCTCTCTAAATAAATAAATACACTTAAAATAAGATGTCCTAAAGCATTTGTTTGTGTATATATGTGTATATTTATATCTGTATGTATGTATGTAAATACCTAGAATGGAGTCTGGAAAGAAAACCACTAAACTGATTACCTGTGGGGGTGGGGATGGAGGGGAGGTGGGACTAGAAGGAAGCCCATGGGAAATTTTGCTTTATCTAAACTTTGTTTTTTTACAACCCCATCACTTTTTCCAGAGTCTGGACAGAAATGTGAAGCCGTCAAGCAGTTGTAAAAGTCAGTATTTAAAGTGCTTAACAGTATAGCCACAATCCCCCCATGGAATTCTAAAGGAATATATTTAAGCTCAGAAAGGTTAAAATTAGACTTGCAGAAATTCTGTTCTGTATTGTCTTGACCTTGCGTGTAAGAAAGTGAAAGCAAAGCCATCTCTGGTGGCAGCGGCGTCAGAGCTTCAGTTAGCTTTTTGTTTTAGTTTTTGATGCCAGCTTATTTTTAGCTTTGCCATCTGATCTTGCTATTCTTTGAATTTGTTTAGATTTGAATTAAAATGGTTGATGAAGATAAGGTGGTTGAGAAAGGGATGATTCACATGGAGATCATTCAGACAGTTTGCTGTTTCCAGATGACTAGGTTAATCTTTAGAGGAGTCGGAGTAGAAGCGATCCATGAGAAGACATCAGATGTGTTCATCAGCCTGAGAACTAAAGGTTATTGCCGTCAGATAAATTTGTGTGAACTCTTTTGTTGGTTATGTGGACAATTTTGACTTTAGAAACTGTGTTATTTATTGCCGCCTAGCAAAACCTGAAACAAGACTAATCATGTTATCTCCTGATTTCTGTGAGACATGAATTCAGACGAGGTACAGCAGTGACGGCTTGTCCCTGATGACTGGGGCCTGAGCTGGAAGAAGCAAAGGAGAATACTGTTGGGGAAAAAAAATCTTGAATACCTTTTTCTACTAGGCTTCCAGGACTGTATACTTTGCTGATTTTTCTCCTGCGTGTGAGTGTTTGCTGATTCCTCCCTTAAGTTTGAATGTCCTAGAGTTCAGTCCTTTGTCTTTATTTCCTTGTTTGTCTTTCCATCTACTCCTTGGTGATCTGACCCAGTCTCAAGGTTTTGAATCTGGTAGGTGGGTAGTTGAGTTAGTGGGTAGGTAGGGAGATGGATGACCCATTCATCCTAGACCACAGCTCTCCTGAACCTGCCTACTTAGTATTTCCATTTGGTTGTCCAATTGGCCACTGAAACTTAATATATATGAAGCTAACACTGTGATTCCAGAACCTTCTCCCAAACTTGCCCCTCCAGCAGTCTTCCCCCATCTCAGTAAATCTAACTCCCTCCTTCCAGTTTCTTAAGCCAAAAAACTAGGAGTTTTCCTTGATTTCTTTCATTTCTCACACCCAGTATTTCATTTATCAGCCAATCCTGTTGATTCTACCTTTAGCATACATATATATCCAGAGGCCAACCACTTCTTACCACCTCTCTCACTACCACCTTGGTCCAAGTCACTATCACCCCTCCTTCAGTTCTTACCTCTTTCAGTCTGCTTTCTACACAACAGGCAAAATGATCCTGTTAAAAGAAACCAGACTGCAACACATCACGTCACTTTCTAAGCTGAAGCCCTTAGAATGGCCTATGATCTGGCTTCTTCTGGGACCTCATCCCTCACTTCTGTCTTGCTCACTGAGCTCCACCGGTACTAGTAGCCCCCTAGCTGCTCGTCTAAAGCCAGGCCCTTTTCCCCTCGGGTGCTGTTTCTTCTGCATAATCACCATGGTTTTGACACAGTCTCTAGGTATTGAATCTGGAGGAGAGAGACCATCCTGCTGGTTTTTTCTAATGGGTTATATGTATGGCAGTTGCCTCCTATTGGTGATGAAATACCAAGCTATTGAGGATGGGAAATTAGCAGTTTCAAAAAAACAGATATAATCTATACTGTAAGTAGCAGATCCGTGCATGTTATATCTGTGCCAAATGAAATGCCATTTTTCCATCCATCTACCTGACATCCTTGCTCATCTAGATCTTGCCACACTGAACAGTCCTGTCCTTCAGATGAGGTGGCAGTTATTGAAAGTCCCTTGAATGCCTCTAAAATGTTCATGCAGCTTGATTTCTGTTCCTCTTTACTCCCTTTTGGGTTGAGAAGTGACTTGAGGGCATAAGAGGGCAGTCTGGGATACCATCTGAACAGCCTATTCTGTCAGTTGAGAGACCTGGTAGGGCTCCATGTCAGGCCCTAGAACAGATAGGGTTTGAGTTTCAAAGTACGCCATAAAAACACACAAAAGAGCTTTTTACTGTGGAGAGTGAGGCAGTTCAAGAAGGGAAGAGTATCGTTTTCAGCCAAGAGCTCCTCTGTGACATGCTTTCACTAAGATTTATGAGAGCTGGAAGGAAAGACGATCAACTATTTATGGCTGTGTGAGCAGCAAAGTTCTGGGTGCAAAACTGAATGAGGACATCACTGAGAAGATCTCCAGACTTGAGAAACCTGGGGGAGTGTGCCTGTCTCTACAGGGACTGTGATGTTAAGAAGAAATCATTTTTATGGAGTCATAGCATCACATTGTTGACAAGGACTTCAGGAGGTTATCAGGTTTAATTCTGCACTTTTGCTCAAGCAGAGCTAAACAGCTACACCTTTCTAGCCTTCATTTTTTTCCTTTTGAATATATATTTATAAAAGATACTAAATCTTGTATGTTATCTAAATGAGTAATTTCTTAAGGTCTAGTTTTTTTTTAAGTTACTTTTAATGCCACCCAACAATGAGATAACCACTACATACCTATTAGAAATAGAATAGCTAAAATAAAAACTGCATGATGGCATTTAGTAGCAGATTGAGGCTGAGAAATGTAAGTATATTTGCTCACTGCTTTCAAATCAACTGTTCATCTCTGTTGGACCAGTTAAAAATATGCAATATTTGGGGCGCCTGGGTGTCTCAGTCATTTAAGTGTCCCACTCTTGGTTTTGGCTCAGGTCTTGATCTTACAGTTTGTGAGTTTGAGCCCCAAGTCAGGTTCTGCACTGACAGCATGGAGCCCACTTGAAATTCATTCTCTCTCTCTCTCTCTCTCTCTCCCTCTCCCTCTCCCTCTCTCTCCCTCTCTCTCCCTCTCTCTCCCTCCCTCCCTCCCTCCCCCTCCCTCCCACCTTGTGCTCTTTTGCTCTCTCAAAGTAAATAAACTTAAAAAATATATGTAATATTGGGGCGCCTGGGTGGCGCAGTCGGTTGAGCGTCCGACTTCAGCCAGGTCACGATCTCACGGTCCGTGAGTTCGAGCCCCGCGTCGGGCTCTGGGCTGATGGCTCGGAGCCTGGAGCCTGTTTCCGATCCTGTGTCTCCCTCTCTCTCTGCCCCTCCCCCGTTCATGCTCTGTCTCTCTCTGTCCCAAAAATAAATAAAAAACGTTGAAAAAAAAATTAAAAAAAAAAATATATGTAATATTAAATGTTCAGAAAGAGCAAGATACCTTTATGGTGATATTTAACAATACTGAATTTTTTTGTCATTTCAAACTGAAATTGCCAGTTCTGCCTTTAAAATAAAAGTTAGAGTATTGTTAAGAAAACCTCCTTTTTAAAGTTGGTCCTTCAAACTGATTTTCTAGATTCTCAGGTAGTCTAGAAGCCAGATTTATGTAATACCCCTTCAGTAATTGCAAACTCAAAAGATAATTTAAGGTTCCATATATAAATGGAAGCTTGCCTGCCCTCCAGAAGGTGTCCTAATTCATTCTCTCAGCAGCAGAGAAAAGGAGGGCATTAATACGTTTGGTGTGTGCACAGGCTTTGGAATCAGTCACCTGTGTTCAAATCCTAGTGCTGCTGCTTAACAGTGTGGTGTTGGCACATTATTTGTCTTATCTAAGCACTGGTTTTCTTATCTGGAACATAGGAACCACGATAATACTTGCTTTATAAGTAGACATTTAGTAAGAACTAAAATAACTAGCTATTATTATTACTAGAAAAGAGGAGTAATTTGCACCAAATCACAGAGTAGAACAGGACTTACCACACGAGAGTATTTCCAAAAGCCCCGGATTCTCGTTTCCCCATCTCCTACCCCACCCTCTGACCCTAATCAGGAGGATCCTAGTAAGGTTAATGAACTGTAGGAGCATCATTATAGGTTACTTTAAATACACAGTTAGAGGGGCGCCTGGGTGGCTCAGTTGGTTGAGCGCCCCGACCTCGGCTCGGGTCATGATCTCACAGTCTGTGGGTTACAGCTCCACGTTGGGCTCTGCTGACAGCTCAGAGCCTGGAGCCTGCTTCCCTGTCTCTCTGCCCCTCCCCTGCTCATGCTGTGTCTCTCTCTCTGTGTCAGAAATAAATAAACGTTCAAAATAAATAAATACATACATAGTTAGAAAAAAAACTAGATTTGTATTTTTGGCATTGGGTTCATTTAATTTTTTGTTACTTTAAAAAAATGTTCACGTAATTATTTAAAAATGCTTCCACTACCACCTTGCAATGTCTTCTGTAGCATATTTTGTTGATGAAATGGAAAGGGGAGTACCTTATTTTTGGATTCTAAAATGATATTTTTCTCCTGCAAATTTTCAGGTTTGACATTTTTTCCCAGTATTAGACAAATTTTCAAACTCCCTGCCTTATTAAAAGAATTTTATTGTAAACACCCAATATGTCCACCACCTAGATTCTACCATTAGTACTTTACTGTACTCGCTTTATCACATAATCTACACCTGTTACTAAAATCTTAAGAAATAACCAGTACTCAACAACAAAAATCATTTACATTGCCATCACCTAACAATAACTAACCTTTGTTAACATTTTGGTAATTTCAAACATGCTTACAAACCCATAAGTGTGTGTATGTGTGTGTATATTTAAAAATAATACTGGAGTTTAGCCATTTCATTAGCTTATTGTGGACAAACATCCTTTTGTGGTAATAGGCACATATGTGAGCAGTTATTTTGAAAGGTCTCTTAATAGTCTATGTATAAATATGCCATAGTTTGGGGCTCCTGGGTGGTTCAGTCATTTGAGCATCTAACTCTTGATTTTGGCTCAGGTGATGATCTCAGGGCCATGAGATCAAGCCCCAAGTAGGGCTCTGTACTCACATGGACCCTGCTTAAGATTCTCTCTTTCTCCCTCTGCCCCTCCCTCACTCATGGGCTCATGCTCTCTTTCTCTTTCTCTCTCTCTCTCTCTCTCTCTCAAAAAAAAAAAAAAAAAGAAATGAATATGGTCTAGTTTGACTATTTTTTGGTTGAACATTTAGTTTGATCCTAATCTTTCATTCTACACAACATTGAGAAGACTATCAAATACCTGTGGGGTTTTTTTTTTTTTTTTTTTTTTTGTTTTTGGTACTCACCCAGTTATTTTTTTAATATCAATTTCTTGAGGCGGAATTGTTGGTAATATGCTTAAGTTTTGTGTTTAAGTGTCTAGTTGCTCTCTAGGAAGAGTACCTGTTTATAGCCCATCTCCATGAAAATGCCAAGGCATTTTTCTTTATTTATCTTAGCTACTTTGAGAAATGAAAAATTGTTTCTTATTCTGCTGATTTCCAAATTTGATTTGGGAAACAATATAACACTTTTAAATAACTCTTGAGTCCAAAAGAAAATAAAAACTGCAATCTCAGATGATTCCTTAATCATGATAAAAATGGTGGAAGGTTGGCTTGTAAAATTCTCTTGAGGAATTTATTAAGAAAATCTTTTTTGGGGGCGCCTGGGTGGCTTAGTCGGTTAAACAGCTAACTTTGGCTCAGGTCACAAGCTTCCGGTTCATGGGTTTGAACCTTGTGTTGGGCTCTGTGCTGACAGCTCAGAGCCTGGAGCCTGCTTCAGATTCTATGTGTGTGTCTCTCTCTCAAAAATAAACAAACATTAGAAAAATTTTTTAAAGAAAATCTTTTTTGCCAAGTATATGTCAGTTTTCATAAACATTTCATTTTATACACAGATTCTTTAGTTTTTGTTCATACATACATACAGACCGTTTATTGTTCCATAGGTTTAAGCTGTCAAATTTTGAGATGTTATCTTTGTTTGTAATTGTGAATTCTATTTGTTTTTCCATATATTTTGCTTTCTGTTTTTATTTATGTAATTCAGCATGTAAAGAATGATGATTGTTTTATTTCCATAATGGGTCATATCAGTGTAAAATTACCTTTTTTGTCCCATTTGTTCTTTTTGCTCTGAAATTTAGCCTCTTCTGGTTTTTAATGGGTGATGAGGGATGACTATTTCACTGGTATTACTTAACCCTTTATTTTCCTGCCTTTTTATGTCATTTTGTTTTAGTTATATCTTTTGTGACTGTACTTTGTTTTTCACTGAGTTTGAAAGTCTTTGACCTTGGAATGATGAAATCTAGCTTTTAGTAACATTATGATAATTTTTTTTAAGATTTTATTTTTAAATAATCTCTACACCCACTGTGGGGCTTGAAGTCACAACTCTGAGATCAAGAGTTACATGCTCTACCAACTGAGCCAGCCAGGTGCCCCTAATTATAACTGTAAAAAAAATGTATTCCTGTCACCTTTCGTACTTATTCTTATTTGCTTTTCTTATGACGAGTCTACATTTTGCTAAAGTGATTGTTCTTTATTTTCTCTAATGACATGGAAGTTATATATACTATTTCTTTATTGCAGTGGTTACTTTCTTTTTTTAATAGATTTCAGTTTTTTTTTTTTTTTTTCAACGTTTTTTATTTATTTTTTGGACAGAGAGAGACAGAGCATGAACGGGGGAGGGGCAGAGAGAGAGGGAGACACAGAATCGGAAACAGGCTCCAGGCTCCGAGCCATCAGCCCGGAGCCTGACGCGGGGCTCGAACTCACGGACCGCGAGATCGTGACCTGGCTGAAGTCGGACGCTTAACCGACTGCGCCACCCAGGCGCCCCAATAGATTTCAGTTTTTAGAGCAATTTAGGTTCATAGCAAAATTGAGCAGAGTATAGAGTTCCCATATATCCCCTACCTACACACACACACACACACACACACACACACACACAGGTAACATCCCCCACCATCAACATCCTATACCCGAGTGGTACATTTGTTACAATTGATGGTCCTACACTGACACATCATTATCCCCCCCAAATCCGTAGATTATATCAGGGTTTACTCTTGGTATTGTATATTCTGTGGATTTCAGCAAATCTGTAATGACATGTATCTGGTATTACAGTATCATACAGAATGGTTTCACTGTGCTAAAAATACTATGCCCTGCTGGTTCATCCTTCCTCCTCCCCTAACCTCTGGCAACCACTGATCTTTTTACTGTTTGCATAGTTTTGTCTTTTCCAGAATGTTGTATAGTTGAAACCATACAGTATGTGGCTTTATCAGATTGGCTCTTTGACTTAGTAACCTGCATTTAAGTTTCCCCCATGTCTTTCTAAGGCTTGATCGCTCATTTCTTTTTAGCCCTGAATAATCCATTGTCTGGATGTACTACAGTTTATCCATTCACCTTTTGAAGGACACCTTGCTTCCTTCCAGTTTGGGTAATTATGAATAAAGTTGTCTTCAATGTTGGTGTGCAGGTTTTGTGTGCACATTAATTTTGTATTCCTTAGGGTAAATACCAAGGAGCATGATTGATAGATTATATGGTAGAGTATGTTTAGCTTCGTAAGAAACCTCCAAAATATCTACCAAAGTGGCTATACCATTTTCCATTCCCACCAATAATAAATGAGAGTTCTTCCTGCTCCACATTCACCTCAGCATTTGCTGTTGTCAGTGTTCTGGATTTTGGCCGTTCTAAAGTGGTATAAGTATTTCCTTGTTGTTGTTGTTTTTAAATAGGTTCCACACCCAGCATGGAGCCCACAGGGGGCTTGAACTCATGACCATGAGATCAAGACCTGAACTGAGATCTAGAGTCTGAGGCTTAACCAGCTGAGCCACCCAGGCCCCCCTCCTTGTTGTTTTAATTTGAAATTCCCTAATACCTTATGAGGTTGAGCATCTTTTTATATGCTGATTGGCCATCTGAATGTCTTCTTTGATGAGGTGCTTATTCAGGTCTTTTACCCATTTTAAACATTTATTTATTCATTTATTTATTTATTAAAATTTTTTTAAATGTTTATTTATTTTTGAAAGAGAGCGCATGCAAGTGGGTTAGGGGCAGGGAGAGAGGGAGACAGAGGATCCTAAGTGGGCTCTGCACTGACAGCAGCAAGCCTGATGCAGGACTCAGACTCACGAAACCGCAAGATCATGACCTGAGCAAAAGTCGAATGCTTCATCGACTGAGCCACGCAGGTGCCCCCCCCCCAAATTTTTCTAATGTTTATTCATTTTTGAGAGACACAGCATGAGTGGGGGAGGGGCAGAGAGAGAGGGAGACACAGAACCCAAAGCAGGCTCCAGGCTCAGAGCTGTCAGCACAGAGCCCTATGCGGGGCTTGAACTCACAAACTCTGATCGTGACCTGAGCCGAAGTCAGATGCTTAACCGACTAAGCCACCTAGGTGCCGCATTTATTTATTTATTTATTTACTTATTTATTTATTTATAAGTTTTATTTATTTTTGAGAGAGAGAGAGTGAGAGAGAATGTGAGTGGGTGAGGGGCAGAGAGAGAGAGAAGCCTTCCCTAGAGAGAGAAGCCCTAGCAGGCTCTGCACTGTCAGCACAGAGCCTGATGCAGGGTTTGAATTCAGTGAACCATGAAATCATGACCTGAGCTGAAATCAAGAGTTGGATGCTTAATGGACTGAGACACCCAGGTTCCCCTTACCCATTTTTTAATCAGGGTGTTCATTTTCTTACCATTGAGTTTTGAGAGTTCTTTGTTATTTGGATAACAGTCTTTTATCAGATATGTGTTTACAAATATTTTGGCTTGGCTTCTCATTCTCTTAACACTGCCTTTCACAGAGCAGAAGTTTTTAATTTTAATGAAGTCCTGCTTATCAGTTTTTTATTTTTATGGATTGCACCTTTGGTATTCTATTCAAAAAATTGGGGCGCCTGGCTGGCTCGGTTGAGTGTCCTACGCATGCTCGGGTCACGATCTCACGGTTGGTGGGTTCAAGCCCCACATCGGGCTCTATGCTGACGGCTCAGAGCCTAGAGCCTGCTTTGGATTCTGTGTCTCCCTCTCTGTCTGCCCCTCCCCCATTCTCTCTCTCTCTCTCTCTCTCTCTCAAAAATAAACATTAAAAAAAAGTCACCATCATACCGAAGGCATCTAGGTTTTCTGCTCTGTTTTTTAGTTTTGCATTTTATGTTTAGGTCTCATCCATTTTGGCTTAATATTTGTGAAGGGATGAAAGGTCTGTGTCTAGATTTGTTGTTTTACCTGGAGACATTCACTTGTTGTAGCACCACTTTGTTGAATACACTGTTCTTTCTATTTTATTGCCTTTGTTCCCTGTCAGAGATTAGTTGGTCATATTTCTGTGCTCTTTGTTCTGTCCCTTTAATATATTTGTCTCTTCTTTCATCAAAACCATACCATCTTACTCACTGTAGCCTTATCCTGAGTTTTAAAGTTAGGGAGTGACAGTTCTTTGTTACTTGCCTTCAATATAGAGGTTGGCTGTTCTGAATCTTTTGCCTCTCTGTATGAACTTTAGAATCAGTTTGTTGCTATCCACAAAAACTTGCTGGGATTTTGATGAGGATTGTATTGAATCTGTAGATCAAGTTGGGAAGAACTGACATCTTGACAGTATTGAGTCTTCCTATTCATAAGCATGGAATATCTCTCCATTTATTTAGTTCTTTGAGTTCTTTCATAGAGTTTTGTAGTTTTCTTCATATAGATCTTGTACATGTTTTGTCAGATTCATATATATGTATTTCATTTTGAGAAGTGCTAAGGTAAATGGCATTGTGTTTTAAATTTCAAATTCTACATTTTCATTATTGGTATATAGGGAAGCAATGGACTTTTGCATATTAACCTTGTATCCTGCAACCTTGCTGTAATCACTTCTTAATTGCACAAGTGTTTTTTTCCAGTTCTTTCAGAATTTCTACAATCATGTCATCTGCAGACAAAGTTTTATTTCTTCGTTCAATCTGTATGCCCTTTATTTTGTTTTGTTGTCTTACTGCATTAGCTAGAACTTCCAATAATGATGTTTAAAAGGAGTGGTGGGAGGGGACTTGCCTTGTACTTGACCTTAGTGGGAAAACTTTTGAGTTTCTCATCATTAAGTATGATGTTAGCTGTAGGTTTTTGTAGATCGTCTTTATCAAGTTGAGGAAGTTTACTGAGCATTTTATCCCCAGTTTACTGAGCATTTTTATCGTGAATAATGGGTGTTCAATCTGGTCAAGTGTTTTTTATGTATCTATTGATAGGATCCTGTGGGTTTTTTTTCCTTTTTAGCCTATTGATGTGGTAGATTACATTAATTGATTTTCAAATGATGAGCCAGTTTTATATACCTAGGAAAATCCCACTTCATCCTATTTATAATTCTTTCTTTACATAGTGTTGGATTCCATTTGCTAATACTTTGTTGAGGATTTTCGTATCTCTATTCATGAGAGAGATTGCAGTTTTTTTTGTTATATCTGTCTGGTTTCGGTATTAGGTTAATGGCTGGCCTCATAGAATAAGTTAGGAAATATTGCTTCTGCTTCTGTATTCTAGAAGAGATGTAGAAAATTGGTATGGTTTCTGTCTTCAGATGTTTGGTAGAATTCACCAGTTAACCTATTTGGGTGTGGTGCTTTCTGTTTTGGAAGATTATCAATTATTGATTCAATTTCTT
>NW_026057580.1:8094206-8149293 GCF_023721935.1 Panthera uncia
ATTTATTTTTGGGACAGAGAGAGACAGAGCATGAACGGGGGAGGGGCAGAGAGAGAGGGAGACACAGAATCGGAAACAGGCTCCAGGCTCCGAGCCATCAGCCCAGAGCCTGACGCGGGACTCGAACTCACGGACCGCGAGATCGTGACCTGGCTGAAGTCGGACGCTTAACCGACTGCGCCACCCAGGCGCCCCTTAAGTTATTATTTTAAAGTTATCTCTATACCCGTCGTGGGGCTCAAAATCACAGCCCTGAGATCAAGAGTTGTATGCTGTACTACCGAGCCAGCCAGGTACCCCTAGGCTGTCCATTCTTGTGTGAGTTTTGGCAGCTTGTGTTTTGCAAGGAATTGATTCATTTCTTCTAGGTTATTGAATTTGTGGATGTAGTATTCACTGATTCATAGTGTTCCCTTATTAATCCTTTTGATGTTCATAGGATCTGTAGTGATGGCCTCTCTTTCATGTCTGATATTAGTAATTTGTATTTTTTCTCTTAATTAGCTTGGGAGACCTACTGATTTTATTGATCTTTTCAAAGAGCCACCTTTTAGTTTTATTGATTTTCTCTTTTGATTTTCCATTTTGAAATTCATTGATTTCTGTTCTAATTTTATTTCTTTTCTTGTACTTTTTTGGATTTAATTTGTTCTTTTTCTAGTTTCCTAAGGTGGAAGCTTAGATTATTGATTTTGGATCTTTCTTCTCATCTAATATTTGCATTCGGTGCTATAAATTTCTCTGTAAGCACTGCTCTAACTGCATCCCACAAATTTTGGTAAGTTGTGTTTTTATGTTCATTTAGTTTATTTTTATTTTTATTTTTTATTTTTTGTTTTTTTTAAATCACATTTATTTATTTTAATATATAATTTATTGTCAAATTGGTTTCCATACAACACCCAGTGCTCATCCCAACAGGTGCCCTCCTCAGTGCCCATCACCTACTTTCCCCTCTTCCCCACCCTCCATCAACCCTCAGTTTGTTCTCAGTATTTAAGAGTCTCTTATGGTTTGCCTCCTTCCCTCTCTGTAACTTTTTTTCCCCCCTTCCCCTCCCCCACGGTCTTCTGTTAAGTTTCTCAGGATCCACATATGAGTGAAAACATATGGTATCTGTGTTTCTCTGCCTGACTTATTTCACTTAGCATAATACTCTCCAGTTCCATCTACATTGCTACAAATGGTCAGATTTCATTCTTTCTCATTGCCAAGTAGTATTCCATTATATATATAAACCACATCTTCTTTATCTGTTCGTCAGTTGATGGACATTTGGGCTCTTTCCATAATTTGGCTATTGTTCAAAATGCTGCTGTAAACATTGGGGTACAAATGCCCCTATGCATCAACACTCCTGTATCCCTTGGGTAAATTCCTAGCAATGCTATTGCTGGGTCATAGGGTAGATCTGTTTTTAATTTTTTGAGGAACCTCCACACTGTTTTCCAGAGCGGCTCTCTAGAGATTTCTTCTTTGACCTATGTGTTATTTACAAGCGTGTTTTTCAATCTCTCTAGTATTTTGGATTTTCCAGCTATCTTTCCTGATATTGATTTCTAGTTTAGCTTCATTATCGTCTGAGAGCTTATATTATATGATTTCTATACTTTTATATTTATTTATCTATTTTTAATGTTTATTTTTTGAGAGAGAGGGAGACAGCGCAAGCAGGGAAGGGGCAGAGAGAGAGGGAAACACAATCTGAAGCAGGCTCCAGGCTTCGAGCTGTCAGCACAGAGCCCAACACGGGGCTTGAACTCACGAACCGTGAGGTCATGACTTGAGCTGAAGTCAGGCACTTAACAGACTGAGCCACCCAGGTGCCCCTGATTTCTATACTTTTAAATAAGTGTGTTTTACAGCCCAGAATGTGGTCTGGCTTGGTGAATACACATGTGAGTTTGAGAAGAGTGCATATTCTGCTGTTGTTGCATGAAGTAATCTGTAGATGTCAATTATATCTGATTTCTTTTCTGCCTGCTGGATCTGTCCATTTCTGATAGAGAGGTGTTGAAGTCTCCAACAATAATAGTGGATTCATTTAGTTTTGTAGTCCTGTCAGTTTTTGCCTCACATATTTGGATACATTATTGTTTGGTATACACACATTAAGGATTATTATGTCTTCTTGGAGAATTGAGCATTTTATCATTATGTAACACTGTTATGTAGCACTATATAATATTCTTTATCTCTGGGAATCTTACTTGCTCTGAAATCTGTTTATTCTGAAATTAATATAGCTATTCATACTTTCTTTTGGTGTGTGTTAGTATGGTGTATCTTTCTCCATCCCTTTCCTTTTCATCTGTATGTGTGTTTACATCTATATGAGCTCCTTGGAGACAGCATATTAGTTGGCTCTTGTTTTTTGATCCTCTCTGAAAGTCTTTTATTGGTTGTACGTAGGCCATGATGTTCAGAGTGACCATTGACACCATTTTCTATTTGTTGCTCCTGTTCTTTGTTTCTATTTTTGTCTTCCATTCTTTTTTCTGCCTTTTGTGGTTTTAGTTGAGCACTATATATGATTCCATTTCTGTCTTTTCTTAACATACCAGTTTTGCTTTTTTTTTTTTAAGCGATTGCTCTGGTGTTTGCAATGTGTATTTATTGCAATATGTATATTGTAACTAATCCAGTCCACTTTAAAACAACACTATTCCACTTCACAGATAGTGCAAGTACCTTTTAATGACAAAGTAGCCCTTACTCCTCCATCCCTTCTATCATTTCTGTCATTCATTTCATTTATACATAGGTTTGTGTACACATGGTTGAATACAGTGTTCCTGTTATTTCCAACTATTATTAGATCAATTAAGAATAAGAAAAATAAAAGTTTTTATTTTTCCTTCTTTCTCTAATGCTCTTTTTATGTAAATCTGACTTCTGACCTATTATCATTTTGCTTTTCTTTAAAGAACTTTTTTTTTTTTAACATTCTTTCAGGCCAAGTCTACTGACAATAAATTTCCTCAGTTTTGGTTTTTCTGGAAAGTCTTTCTTCTTCACTTTTAAAAAAAAATTTTTTTTAATGTTTATTTCTTTTTGACAGAGAGAGACAGAGCATGAGCGGGGGAGGGGTAGAGAGAGAGGGAGACACAGAATCCGAAGCAGGCTCCAGGCTCTGAGCTATCAGCACAGAGCCCGACGCGGGGCTCCAACTCACAGACCGTGAGATCATTACCTGAGCTGAAGTCAGACGCTCAACCGACTGAGCCACCCAGGCACCCGTCTCCTTCACTTTTAAAAAATAAGTTTGCAGGATATAGACATCTCGGTTGATGTTTTTTTCTTCTCAACACATTATTTCACTCCATTCTCTTTTTGCTTGCCTGCTTTCTAAAGTAAAGTCAGATACAATTCTTAACTTTGCTCTTCTGTAGGTAAGCTGGGGTTTTCCCCCTCTAGCTTTTTTTAAACTTTTTTCCATATCTTTGATTTTCTACACTTTGAATATGATATGTCTACATGTAGTTTTTTGTGTATTTATCCTGCTTGGTGTTCTCTAAGCTTCCTGGATCTAGGTTTTGTGTCTGACGTTAATTTGGGAAATTCTCAGTCATCATTGCTTCAAATATTGCTTCTCTTTGTCTTTCTTCTTCCGGTATTCCCATTTTGCAGTGTTACACCTTTTATAGTCATCACGCAGTTCTTGGATGTTTTGTTTTTTATTTTTGTTTTTTTCAGATTATTTTTTTTTCTTTTCAGTTTTGGAAGATTCTGTTGACATATCCTCAAGTCAACGGACTCTTTCCTCAGTTATGTTTAGTCTACTGATGAACCAATCAACGGCATTCTTCATTTCTGTTAACAGTGTCTTTAAACTTTAGCATTACTTTTTGATTCATTCTTAGAATTTCAGTGTCTCTGGGGAGCCTGGGTGGCTCAGTTGGTTGAGCATCTGACTTCGGCTCAGGTCATGATCTCGCAGTTCGTGAGTTGGAGCCCCACCTCGAGCCCTGTGTTGACAGCTCAGAGCCTGGAGCCTGCTTCAGATTCTGTGTCTCCCCCTCTCTCTGCCCCTTCCCTGCTCATACTCTGTCTCTCTCTCAAAAATGAAAAAATGTCAAAAAAAAAATTAAAAAGAAGTTCAGTGTCTCCTTTTATAGTACCCATTGGTTCTTTTTCTATTAGAACCCTTAACATATTAATCATAGTTGTTTTACATTTATGGCCTGTTAATTTCAGCATTCCTGCCATATCTCAGTCTGGTTCTGATGCTTGTTCTTTATCTTCAAACTGTGTTTTTTCCTTTTAGTGTGGCTTGTAATTTTTTTTAATTTATTTTTTATTTAATTTATTTAAAAAAAATTTTTAAAGATGTTTTATTTATTTTTGAGAGAGAGAGAGTGCGAGTGGGGAGGGACAGAGAGAGAGGGAGACACAGAATCTGAAGCAGGCTCCAGGCTCCGAGCTGGAGCCCGACGCAGGTCTTGAACTCACGAACCGTGAGATCATGACCCGAGATGAAGTCAGACGCTTAACCAGCTGAGCCACCCAGGCGCCCCTGCCTTAGTAATGTTTTGTTGAAAGCTGAATATGATGTACCAGATAAAAGGAATTCTGGTAAACAGGACTTCAGTAATATGGTGGTTAGTTGTGCAAGGAAGGGAAGAAGTCTATAGTCCTGTGATTAGGTCTCAGTCTTTTAGTGAGCAAGCCTGTGCCTTTGGGCTGTGAACTTCATAAATTCTTCTCTGTATTTCCAGCTCTTCTTCACCTCTCCTCCCCACCCCCACTTTAGGTGGGACTGGATGACTGGAGGGTGCTGGAATTGGATATTACCCTTCCTCCCCATTGGCTAGGCTCTGAAAAAAAAAACAATACATTAGCCTCTGGTAAAATATTTTCTCTTATAGTCAGGCTTTGTTAAGAACAGAATGCTCTGGAGTATTTGAAAACGGCTGTTTTTTCCTCTCCCTAGAAGCAAGAGGGAGGTACCTGGAGGTAAAAACACAAAAGTATGGTGGGGCTTCCCCACTGAAGTTTTTGATTCTCAGACTTGTCTACTGAGCCTCTCGCAATCCATCAATTACAGTTTAGGTTTTCCTTCCCCACCCTCTCGCACTCCCATTGGTTCCCTTGGTGGCTTCTGCTCCTGTAAGTTGTGACCTTCTGTATTCGCCTGTCTCTCCAATTTTGGAGGCAGTGGTTTGCCCTTTTACTTCACTTTTGCAAAAAATCTAAGAAGAGTTGTTAATTTTTCAGTTTGTTCAGTTTTTTTTTTTGTTGTTAGGACAGAGTGGCAGTTTCTAAGCTCCTTATATACTGGACCAGAAACTAAAATTCCTTTTCAAGTAGCATATTTGAACAAGTATTTATTTTTGTAAGCAAACAAAATAGTCCACCCACAAACACACACAATCTAAAAGACAAAAACTAATATCTACTATTGCACAACTCTCATTTTGTTTAAATTTTTAACTTTAGGTATAGATTATCATTATTGTTAAGATACTATTCTTTAAAATACAAAAAGTTATTATCTGGGGCACCTGGGTGGCTCAATCAGTTAAGTATCCAACTCCTAATTTTGGCTCAGGTCATGATCTCACCATTCATGGATTCGAGCCCTGCACTGGGCTCTGCTCTGACAGCATGGAGCCTGCTTGAGATTCTCTCTCTCCCTTCTCTCTGTCCTTCCCTCACTTGTGTGCACACATATACTCTCAAAATAAATAAATAAACTTAAAAAAAAAAAGTTACCAGCTGTGATATTGAAAACAACAATATCAACAATAATTTAAATTTAAGGCCAGGGTGCTTGGGTGGCTCAGTTGGTTAAGCATCTGACTTCAGCTCAGGTCATGATCTCACAGTCTGTGGGTTTAAGCCCCTTGTCGTGCTCTGGGCTGACAGCTTGGAACCTGGAGTCTGCTTGGGATTCTGGTCTCCCTCTCTTTCTGCCCCTCCCCCACTGCTCTCTCTCTCTCTTTCTCTGTCTCTCTCAAAAATATAAATAAACATTAACCATTTTTAAATTTAGGGGCACCTGGGTGGCTCAGTTGGTTAAGCGTCCGATTTTGGCTCAGGTCATGATCTCACGGCTTGTGAGTTGAAGCCCCACATCAGGCTCTGTGCTGGCAGCTCAGAGCCTGGAGCCCACTTCAGGTTCTTTGTCTCCCTCTCTCTGTGGCCCTCCCCTGGCTTGTGCACTTGCTCTCTCTCTCTCTCTCTCTCTCTCTCTCTCAAAAATAAATAAACAAAAATTTTTAATTAAAAAATGTTTTTAATTTAATGTCAATGAATTTTACTGCTATCATTGATCACACCTCTTTTTCCCCTTTCTTTCTCTCTTCATGTATTCCCCTTTGTGTGTTTTTTCCCCTCGTCTGTTATTGGTTGACTACAGCATACTGGGTAACTACTTTTAAGAAAAGTAAAGAGTGTTATGTGTTTTAAAATTTTTTTTCACACTTGAATGTTTTGCCTAATTATAGATTCCTTGAAAAGTAATCTTTTTCCTTAGGACTGTTGACTTCAAGCATTTGGTGTTGTAGAGGAAAAGTCTGGTATCAAATTATTTTTGCCCTGTGTAAATGCATGAAAACTTTCATCTATACCGAAACTCAGAAATGTCACTGGAGTCTGTCCCATATTTGATGAGCTCTTTTGATAGGAAGGTTTGTGTCTTTCCTTAGCTTCAGGAACTTTTCCTCTTTTTTTCTTTAATTATTGTCCCACCTTCATCACTTTTATTTTCTTTTGCTGAAACTTCTCTTTTATATTGTATTCCTGTATCCTTTTTATAGTTTTGATCTCCACATGTTTACCTGTGTGCTCGGAGAATTCCTCAAACTTTGGCCTTCCAAATCTCTACTTTTCTGTTGTATTCAATTAGCTATCCATTGCCTTCTCTGGGACTATTGGTATGTAATAATAATGGTGATGTTATTTAGGATTTTTTTTTCTGTTTTCACCTTGCTCCCTATTTGTGATAGCCTGCCATTGGTTTAGAACTGTAATGTCTTCTTCAATCTTAGTGAATAAGAATTCAGTTTTTCTTATGATAACTGTTTGTTGAATTGTCAGATTGGTTCCCCTTTTGTTTTGAACTACTGCCTTTTCCTATATTTGACTTTTGTCTGAGTGCTCATTCTTAGACTGAACTCTGAGTTTGTTTCATAGTTGTAACTGAAATAAATACTTCCGGTAATGATGGATGTTTTCATTAGGGACAGTCTCTTTTTGATGTTTCTCTCTGTTTTTCTCCAGCTCATCTGCCCTCAGCAGTCATCCACCCTCTACCAGCCTGCCAAGCTTGCTCCTTATACCTGATTGGTCTGGCGGGGCCCCTGTTCCCATACACTGCAGAATTAAAGTTCCGCTGATGGTTCATTCCCTGCTTTGTGCATGCAGAGTTTAGTAAGACTGTGTGTGTGTGTTTGTGTGTCGGGGCAATTGCAGGGAGTGTCAAGGGGCTGGAGTAGAAGATTCCTTTACTTTCTTCATAGGCTTCATCTGTCCTTGATGCTTTTCCATTTGCTCCATTCTTGCCTGCCCAGTCGTCCGCTGAGATTCAAAGTTCCATGTGTGTTGGTTGTTATGGAAGGAAATTAAGACTATGAGAGTCAATATATGGGCACAGACCTGTCCATCTAAGAATGTTTCTTTTTTTTTTTTTTAATGTTTATTTTGAGAGAGAGGGAGAGCACAAGTGGGGAAGGGCAGAGAGACAGGAAGAGAGAGAATCCTAAACAGGCTCTGCACTGATTAAGCAGGCCCTGCACTATCAGTGCAGAGCCTGACACGGGGTTTGAACTCATGAACCGTGAGATCATGACCTGAGCCAAAATCAAGTCGGACACTCAACCAACTGAGCCACTTGTGCACCCCTAAGAATTTTGCCTTTTTTTAAGATAGACTTTTCCCCTGAGTTCTAAAATTGTGTCAGAATAATATTTTTGTGTGGTCCATGGCTTAAAAATGAAATAGAACTGGAACACTTAGAAAGAAAAGAAACATTCCTTAAGTAATTCCCTAAGGAAGAGCACACACTAAGTAATATCTTATTGTTTGCCTTATACTTTCATTATCTCACTGAGGGTTTTGCCCTTCTACTGAATTTTTTTTTTATTTAAAAAAATTTTTTAATGTTTATTCATTTTTGAGAGAGAGACAGAGCATGAGCGAGGGAGGGTCAGAGAGAGAGGGAGACACAGAATCCGAAAAAGGGTCTAGGCTCCAAGCTGTCAGCACAGAGCCCAATATGGGGCTCGGAACTCATGAGCTGAAGTCAGCACTTAACCAACTGAGCCACCCAGGTGCCCCTACCTAGTGAATGTTTTATATCAGCAGTCACATTTTTAAGTTCTAAAATGCCATTTTTATTCTTGGTTGCTTTTGCATACATTTTGTTCTTTTTTGGGATGCCACAGCCTCTCAAATTTCTTTAAAGATGATAACTAATTTTCTCTAAGTTTTCTTTTCTTTTCTTTTCTTTTTTTTTTTTTTTTTTTTTTGACTAGAGCTAGTTTTCATTTGCTCATTTTGATTTTTCCTTCCTTTTGATGATGCTCCTTGGATGTTGGGTGATCCGTGGGTGTCCTGTCCCAGTTAGGACTGAGTCAGTTAGGACTGAGTCAGTAGCAGCACTGAATGGGAGATTTGTGTAAAGAGGGACCTGGAGGGAAGTGGGGCTGTCTTACCAGGAGCCAGCTAAAAGAATGCCACAATAGGTGGACTCTATTTGGGGGATATTTATGGATATATATGCTACAGTAGTTCTTCCTGTTTCTGTTTTTCTGCTTGGATTAGAGTTGTCTAGGTGATAGATGCCTGGCTCCAGGCCATTCTCCATGTGTGGGGATGGCTGTTTGGTATGTAGACATTCACCTTTCAGGACCCCTTCTCACTTCCACCCTGGGTTCCTGCCATATGCTATCCTGGAACCTCTCCAGAGTCTGGAAGCTGAGCTACTTTTTTTGCTTTTCTTCATCTTTCCAACCCTCACTTATCACTTTGCATATTCTTGGAATTTTTTTTTAATGTTTATTTTTGAGAGAGGGGGAGGGAGGGAATGAGCAGGGGAGGGGGAGAGGGAGAGGGAGAGGGAGAGGGAGAGGGAGAGGGAGAGAGAGAGAGAGAGAGAGAGAGAGAATGAATATCCCAAACAGGCTCCACGCCATCAGTGCAGAGCCTGATGTGGGGCTCAAACTCATGAACAGTGAGATCATGACCTGAGTCAAAATCAAGAGTCGAATGCTTAACCAACTGAGCCACCCAGGCGCCCCTGGAATTTTCTTTAAAATCTCCTTTCTTCCGATAGCCACTTTCTAGTCTCACTTTGATTTTAATGAGGTCTCAGGAAGAAGAGATAATATACTTAGTCTACTACTGTATTTTTTTAAGTTAAAAAAATTTTTTTAGAGTTATATCTGTTTTTTTCCTTGACTCTTAAGTGATGTTATGTTTTTTCTTACATGATCTCTACATCCGATATGGGGCTCGAACTCAAAACCCCAAGATCAAGAGTTGCACGCTCCAGGCGCCCATAAATATTTTTGTTTCTCTAAGAAGCTAAAGACAGATTTCTTGCTTTTAGTAGATTAAAAAAAAATCTAAGTAGGTCATGATTTTTAAAATTCAGCCACCCTTATATATGATTTAGCTCAAACGCTAGCCACTTTTTAAAAGAACCCACTCTTTAGTCACAGAATTGAAATTTTATTTATTATTATTTATCTTAAACTGATTAAGAGTGGGTGCCTGGGTGGCTTGGTCGGTCGAGCGTCCAACTTCGGCTCAGGTCATGATCTCGTGGTTTGTGGGTTTGAGCCTTGTCTGGGGCTCTGTGCTGACAGCTCAGAGCCTGGAGCCTGCTTCAGATTCTGTCTCTCTCTCTCTCTCTCTCTCTCTCTCTCTCTCTGTCCTTTCCCCTCTCATGTTCTCTCTCTCTCTCTCTCTCTCTCTCTCTCTCTCTCTCTCCCTCTCAAAAAAAAACATTAAAAAAATTTTAACTTACTAAGAGAACCTAAAGGTTAGCCCTCTTTTACTGCAAATAACTCCTAAATTATGTTTTAATCATTGTTTTTAAAAACTAGAATAAAAGAAATCTCTTGACTCAATCTATCTGTTTACATTATCACGTACAATTGCATTCTACCCATTGATGAATAGTTAATTCATTGGCTTAGTGAAGAGATTAGAATCTGCCCTGTTAGAGAATATAGTACTGTATTTAAGCTGGTTTGTGTTGGAGCCCTGAATAGAAGCTGAATTGCTGGGAGAGGAGCCAGTAGCCTTCTGCTAAATGAATGGAGTCCAGATGACTCTTCCAAACCAGTTGTACTTGCTTTCCTATCCAGCTTCACATTCCAGGAAAGGATTTTTACTCATTAGGAGGTATATCCACAGCGTACTTTCCATTGACTCCAATACCATCCACACTGGCTTTGGCAAATACTAAATGCAATTCTTGCCTCTGGAGGCTCCATAATCTTTAAACCACCAACAGCCACTGGACCTGGGTAGGTCTAACTGACCTGGCTGAGGTGCCACTTCACCAGCTTCCTCCTAATTCAGTGAACTTACAGATGCCAGCTGCCTAGCATTGAGCTTGCTACACAAATAAATTTGAGGACTCTGATTCTGATTCACCTTCAAGAGACCCCATGTGGCTCAGAAAAAGCTATGCTTCCAGGTTAAATATCACAATAAATGTAACTTGGTTATACTTTAGACTTACTCATTAATAGGCACAAACTTGTATTAAAAAGAAAATAAAACTTGTCATATGTTTTCAAACACAGTAATACTAAATGACTAAGAATGAAGGGATGGTAAAAGGTGTATCCGGCAAATACTAATCAAAAGAAAACTTGGATAGTAATTACAGTATTAAACAAAATAGAATGTAGGTGAAAAGCATTTAGGAGGGACAAGAGGGACATTTAATATTGATAAAAGAGACGGTCTATCAAGATATACAGTGGTCATGAACTTAGGTGCACCTACCAGACTTCATCTATATAAATCAAAATTGGCAGAGTTAGGGGGAAAAGTTGACAAATCTATAGCCATATTGAAGACTTTAAAACATCTCATCTAGAAACTGATAGAAAAGGCTACAAACAGTAGGAAAAATAGAAAGATTGAGTGATACCGTTAGCAATGTTGATCAAACAGTTATATATGGAGAGAGAACCTTGCTTTCAACAAAGAATATGTAATTTTTTTCAAGCACACATGGAAGAATTATAAAATTCCAGCTATATAGTAAGCTATAAACAAAGTATTAAAAATTCTAGAGCAGCAATAATATAGACCACAGATCTTCCTCAACCTATGATGGGGTCATATCCTGATAAACCCCCTCATAAATAGAAAATGCTTTTAATACACTTAACCTCTTGAACATCATGTAGCTTAGCCTAGCCTACCTTAAACATGCTTAGAACCCTTACATTATAGCATACTGTTGGGCAAAATCATCTCCTACACAGCCTATTTTATTTTATTTTAAATGTTTTTATTTTATTTTTGAGAGAGAGGGAGACACAGAATGTGAAGCAAACCCCAGGCTGTGAACTGTCAGCACAGAGCCTGATGCAGGGCTCGAACTCACGGACCGTGAGATCATGACCTGAGCGGAAGTCAGATGTTTAACCAACTGAGCTACCCAGGCGCCCCCACAAAGCCGATTTTATAATAAAGTGTTGAATATCTCATGTAATTTATTGAATACTGGATTGAAAGTGAAAAACAGAATGGTTAAATGGGTACAGAATGGTGTGAGTGGTTGGTTGTTCACCCTCATGGAGCTGAGGCTCACTGTTTCTGTCCAGCATGACAAGAGACTATCATACCACATATCACTAACCAGGAAAAGATCAAAATTCAAGGTGCAGTTTCTACAGAATGTGTATCACTTTTGCACCATCATCATCGAAAACTCCTAAGTCAGACCATCATAAGTTAGGGACCGTCTGTATATATACTCTGACACATGCAGTAAGATTAGAAATTAACAATAAAGCCAGCTTGACAGAGAAACATGAATTTGGAAACAGAAAAAAAATGTTCTAAATAATTCTTGAGTTGAACCACAAATCACAATAAAACTTAGTAAATAGAGCCGAACAAATTGAAAGCACTTCACATCATGACTTATTGGGTACAGCTCATTCAGTTCTTTGAGCCAAAGAGGCTTTTATTGGAAAGCAAAATAGACATTAAGTAAACTAAGCAATCGATTCAAGAAGCCAAAAACAAAAACAAAACAAAAAACACAGGATATACTCAACCTAAGAGGATGGAAATAACCAGGAAAAAAGGGCAGAAATTAATAGAGGAAAATAGACATGATCAACAGAACCAAAAGTGGGTTACTTTTATTTTTGTAATAAAATAGACCTTTTGCAGGACTTGTAAAGGAAATGAGAAAAGGCACCAAGTAAAAACAAAATAAGAAATAACCATAGAATATAATAGAGTCTTTTAAGAGAATGCTGCATAGAGCCATTAACACAAAAATTTGAAAACTTTGATAAAAATTTTCTAGAAGTTACCCCAATTTACTTAAAAATTAGAAAATCTTTATATACATTATTAATTTTTACCCAAATTGTTATCCACCCCACCAACAAAAAAATACTAAGACTAATTGAACTTTGCCAAAATTTCCAAAATTACGTTTTTTTCTCTTAAAAGAACTATTTCAGAAAGGAATAACTACACCTCATAAGACTATTATAATCTTGATCAGTGATCAGCAAACTTTTCTGTAAAAGGGCAGATAATAAATACTTTAGACTTTAGAAGCCATATGGTATCTGTCACCAGATATCCAATTCTGCTGTCATAACATGAATGAGCCATACACAGTACTTAACATGAGTGAGCATGGCTATGTTCCAGTGCAAGTTTATTTATAGAAATCGATGGCAGGGGGCGCCTGGGTGGCTCAGTCCGTAAGGCGTCTAACTTTGGTTCAGGTCATTATCTCGCGGTTTGTGGGTTAGGGCCCCATGTTGGGCTCTGTGCTGACAGCTCAGAGCCTGGAGCCTGCTTTGGATTCTTTGTCTCCTCCTCTCTCTGCCCCTCCCATGCTCTGCTTTGTCTCTCTCTGTCTCTCTCTCTGTCTCAATAATAAATAAACCGTTAAAAAAAAATTTTTTTTAAATCGATGGCAGGATAGATTTGTTGGCCCATGGGTTATAGTTTGCTGGCCCCCGATCTTAATAATTAAAAGTAGAAAGAAGGCAGCTCTTTCTGTCCACGGGTCCTGTCCCTGTCCCTGTACTTTAATAAAACCACCCTCTTGCACCGGAAAAAAAAAAAAAAGAAAAGAAAAAAAAGTAGAAAGGAGCAATAAATTCTCACTTATGAACTTGGATACAAAAATCCCAAGCAAAATAAGAGCAAATAGAATCTAAAGCTCTCTCAAGATACCACACAACTAAATTATCCCAAGAGTACAAGTCTTGGAAAATACATTTATGTAATTTACTTCATTAAGAGATTAAAATTATCATCTCAGTAAATGAGGAAAAATTATTAAAATTCAATATCCAGGGGCGCCTGGCTGGCTCAGTCAGCAGAGCATGCAACTCTGATCTTGGGTCGTGAGTTCAAGCCCCACATTAAGGGGTAGATTGTGCTTAAAATTTTTTTTTAAATCTTTAAGATAAAATTTGGGATCCATTCATCTTGAAAGTTATTAGCAAACTAAAAATAAAAGGAAGCTCCTTAACCTGATAGAATGTCTAATAAAACCTGTGGTAAGCTTTATATTTTGAAACGGTCAGTGTTCCCAACAGACAGGGAAAAGGCAGTTATGTTTGCTATAAGGCTACCATTTAATATTGAACTGAGGTCCTAGCCACTGAAGTAAGACAGAAATAAATACAAATTACAAATATTCCAAAGGAAGCTGCAGGGGTGCCCGAGTGGCTCAGTCGGTTAAGCGTCTGACTCTTGAGTTCAGCTCAGGTTATAATCTCACAGTTCAGTTTCTCGTCAGGCTCTGCGCTCTCTCTCCCTCTCTCTCTTCTCCATTCCCCACTCATGCGTGCATGCTGTCTCTCAAGTAATAAACTTTAAGAAAAAAAAAAAAAGCAAAATTGTCATTATTTGAAGATGATGTCATTATTAACTTAAAAAACCAAAGGAACACAACAGAAACTAGTAGATCTAGTAAGAGCATTTAGAAAGGTTGTAAAACATAAGATTAATATGCGGAAACCAGCAGTGTTTCTTTAAAAACAGCAATTGATTAGAAAATATGTGACTTTTAGGGGTGCCCGGGTGGCTCAGTTGGTTAAGCCTCAGACATCAGCTCAGGTCATGATCTCATGGTTTGTGGGTTTGAGCCCCACGTCGGGCTCTGTGCTGACAGCTCAGAGCCTGGAGCCTGTTTCGGATTCTGTATCTCCCTCTCTCTGCCCCTCCCCTGCTCTCGTGTGTGCCTTCTCTCTCTCCCTCATAAATAAGTAAACATTTAAAAATTTTAATTAAAAAAGGAATTATGTAACTTTTAATATAGCATTCATAGCAATAAAACTAGACTAAAATGTCTTGCTGTAGACTAATAGAGTACAGGGCCTTTACAATAAAAATAATAAAACCTTCTGTTAAAGGAATGAAAAAAGACATAAGTAAAGGGAGAGATACAGTCTGTTCTTGGATGAGAAGACTACATATTATAAAGGTATTTCTCAATAATTAATCTAAAAATTCAATGATAAAACATCCCAAAAGGATTTTTCAGAGATCTGAAAAACCGATTTTTGAAATTTATATGGAAGAATAAAGGTACCAAAATGGCTTTGAAGTTTTTGAAAAAGAACGGAGGATAAAGCTGTATTAATTAAAACCATGTGATATTAGTATATAAATTAATAACTAGATTAGTAAAATAGAATGATCTGTATGGGTCTATTCTGGAGTATCCAGACTACTGGCTATTGGGGAATAAATTCCCCTATTAATTTCGGTGGATCATATTATAAAACTCTTCAAACTAGGGACGCCTGGGTGGCTCACTTGGTTGGGGGTCCGACTCTTGGTTTCAGCTCGGGTCAGAATCTTACAGTATGTTGGTTCAAGCCCCACATTGGGCTCTGTGCTAACAAGCAGAGCCTGCTTGGGATTTTCTCTCTCTCTCTCTCTCTCTCTCTCTCTCTCTCTCTCTCTCTCTGCCTTTCCCTGCTCTCTGTTTCTCTCTCTCAAAATAAATAAACTTGAAAAAACTTCAGAATGTTAGAAAAAATGTGGGAGACTAAAAGAATACTAAACAGGCAAAAGGAAAAGATAAGCAAAATCAGCAATATCTAATAAAACATGTTTAGCAAAGGACATGAGAAACGAAGATAGAAGTAAGTCAGAGAAAGACAAATACCGTATGATTTCACTCATATATAGAATTAAATAACAAAGGGCAAAAAGAGAGAGAGACAAACCAAGAAACAGACTCATAACTGTAGAGAACAAACAGGTAGTTATCAGAAGGGGGGTGGGAGGGGGGGGAAATAGGTGATGGGCATTAAGGAATACACTTAGTGTGATGAGCACTGAGTAACATATAGAATTGTTGAATCACTGTATTGTACACTTAAAACTAATATAACACTGTATGCTAACTATACTGGAATTGAAATTGAAAAACAATAAAATTTTTAAAAAATGAAGTTAAAGGACAAGTGTCAGATTGGGAGCATATATTTACCACAGAGATTAAGTGTTAAAAAGATATAATTTCTGGGGTGCCTGGGTGGCTCAGTCAGTTGAGCATCCGACTCTTGATTTCAGCTTGGGTCATGATCCCAGGGTTGTGAGATTGAGTTCTATGCTGTGCATGGGGTCTGCTTGGGATTCTCTCTCTCTCTCTCTCTCTCTCTCTCTCTCTCTCTCTCTCTCTCTTCCTCTCTTCCTCTCTCCGCTGCTCATGTGCTCACTCTTGCTCTCAAATAAAAAATTTTTTAAATATGTAATTTCTGAAGATCACTGCAATCAAATAAGAAAAATGGATAAACAGTATGAATTTCCAGAAGAAATTTAAATGCCCACTAAACAGGAAAAAGTACACAGAAAACTTACGCAATATAATTTCATATTCATTATGTTGACTTTAAAAGGCTGACAACAAAAACCATCCTCTTGTTAAAGAGGAACAAAGTGATGGGAACTGGTACATTGCCTGTGTACTCGAATATACCAGGTAGTTATTGCCATATAAGAAACTATCCCAAAACTCAATGGCTTAAATTAGTTAAGTATTGATTATTACAGGGGCGCCTGGGTGGCTTAATCAGTTGAGTGTCCAACTTCAGCTCAGGTCATGATCTCACAGCTTGTGGGTTTGAGCCCGACATCGGGCTCTGCGCTGACGGCTTGGAGCCTGGAGCCCGCTTCGGATTCTGTGTCTCCCTCTCTCTGCCCCTAACCCACTCACATTCTGTGTCTGTCTCGCTCAAAAATAAACAAACATTAAAAAAAATTTTTTTTAAAGTATTGATTATTAGACACAGACCCATGGGTCTGCTTCTAGTGTCTCCTCCAATGTCTGTGGCCAGCTCTGGGTCGAGTAGGCAGCTCTGCTGGTTTTAGCTGGGCTCTCACAGTGGGAGGTTAGCTGGCTCTAGGCTGCTTTGGAACACCCTCAGCTGAGACAGGCCTTTCATTTTTTTTTTTTTTTTTTTTTAATGTTTGTTTATTTTTGAGAGAGACAGAGACAGAGTGTGAGCAAGGGAAGGGCAGAGAGAGAGGGAGACAGATTCCGGAACAGGCTCCAGGTTCTGAGCTGTCAGCACAGAGCCCAGCACGGGGCTCGAACTCACAAACTGCGAGATCATGACCTGAGCATGACGCTTAACCAACTGAGCCACCCAGGTGCCCCTTTCGTTCTTTAGGAGAGTAGCTCTCGTGGCGATGGCAGAGTTCCAAGAGAAAAAGTAGAAACTGCGAGACCTGTTGAGGCCTAGGCTTGGAACTGGTATGCCATCCTTTTGCATTCTGTCGGCCATAGCAAGTCATAAGGCCAGCCTTGTATAGGAATAGGTTAATAGATTCTGTCTCTTGATAGGAAGAGCTGTAAAATTACATTTCAAAGGATGTGGATGCAGGAAGAGGTGGGGAATTGCACTGATTTCTGCCACTGATGTACTGCATAGAAGAACTTGATGATATGTGGGAAAATTGGAGGTACCTATCATATGATCCAGAAACTCCCATACCTGGTAGGTAGCAAGGATATCTACAAGAAAGGTTTTGGGTTTGTTTTTGTTTTTTTGTTAAAGTGTTTTTCATAATAGCAGGGCTAAATGTCTAGCAACAAGTAAATGGATTAATTGTGGCAAATTTCTAAAGTAGAATACTGTTCAACAACTAAAATGAATTAACTAGATCTATATGTTTCAATATAGCTAAGCCTCAGAATCATGATACTGTGAGGGGGAAAGGTTGCAGAAGATACTATCTTTTTTTTTTTTTTTTTTTTTTTTTAAGAGAGAGAGAGCAGGCACACTTTTGGGGGGTGGGGGGCGGGCAGAAAGAGAGAGAGAAATCTCAAGCAGACTCTGTGTCCAATGTGGAGCCCAGCGGGGCTCAATCCCACAATCCTGGGACTGTGACCTGAGCCAAAATCAAGAATCAGGCCCTCAACCAACTGAGCCACCCAGTTGCCCCTACCCTAATCCTTTTTTTTAATTGAGTAAAGAAACATACAGAAAACACTATTTACCATGAATAGTGGGTATATACCTAAGTAGTACAAGTATAAAGACATGCAGGAGAATGATAAACACCAAATTCAGGTCAGTAGATACCTCTGAGGGCTGGGGAGTACCCAAGGGGCCTCGGTTGTACCAGCAGTTTTATTTGTTTCTTTAAAAAAAAATACACAAAATGATACATTACCATTATTATTTTATTTACTTTTTTGATGTTTGAAATATTTCATTTAAAAAACAAAACAGGGGCACCTCGGTGGCTCAGTTGGTTAAGCGGCCAACTCTTTTTTTTTTTTTTTTTTTTTTTAATTTTTTTTTTCAACGTTTTTTATTTATTTTTTGGACAGAGAGAGACAGAGCATGAACGGGGGAGGGGCAGAGAGAGAGGGAGACACAGAATCGGAAACAGGCTCCAGGCTCCGAGCCATCAGCCCAGAGCCTGACGCGGGGCTCGAACTCACAGACCGCGAGATCGTGACCTGGCTGAAGTCGGACGCTTAACCGACTGCGCCACCCAGGCGCCCCTAAGCGGCCAACTCTTGATTTCAGCTCCCGTCGTAATCTCATGGTCGTGAGATCAAGCCCTGCGTTGGGCTCCTCACTGGGCATGGAGGCTGCTTAAGATTCTCTCTCCCCCTCTCTCCGCCCCTCCTCTTTCTCTCAGAAACAAAATACTCTGGGATGGGATATCACTGGACTTAGTACAGTGGCTTCCCATCTACTTTCATCTGTCTTCACTGTGATTCTTTCCTTCCGTAATTTAAGTTTGGCAGGTACCAGAAAGGTATGTGCATTAAGACAATATATTTGGGTTCATGGGTTTCCTCATACAGACACTTGCATTAGAGTTGCTCCCCTGAGCTCCTTTTGGGTCTGGGTTTATTGCTTTAATAGAGCAAGCTTTTCTACCACATTGCCCTTGAATGTTCAGAATCTTCCTCTGAGAGCTACCTTCTAAATCAAAGGAAGTAGCAGGAAGCGTGCTGATTCAGGACCACAATACCTGACTAAAAAAGGGGCTTCAGCCATACTGGTAATTTTTCTCACGTGAGAAGTTCAGAAGTTGGACATTTCCCTCATTGCTTCAGCAGTTCAGCCACCTCAGGACTTTGGTTCGATTCTCATCGATTCTCATTGATTCTCTTGCCCTCCCCCTTACAATCACAAGATGACTGACCGTAGCAGCTCCAAGTTTCAGGTCCCCGCTTCACAAGCAAGGTGTAGGGTTTCTTTTTGTGTAGCTCTTTTTATCATGGTGGGAAATCTTTCCCATAAGCCCCAAGGGACATCTTCTCAGAAGCCATTGACCCAGAAGTGGGTCACGGCACACCTGGACCTGTCACTGCAGAGGGGAGCGGAACTCCCTTCGCCATACCGGGAGGGCCACAGCCCTCATCTGAACGGGATCTGGGTCTTACTGGCAGCCAAGTGGAAGGAATGTCTGTGGGTTAGACATCCATCATGTCTGCCAGAATGTCCACCTTACAGTGAAAAATAACTTTCGGAAGGTGACGATCCGCTTTGTACCCCCCCAAACTAACAACAAAGCCAGACCATTTTAGGGGCATTCTCAAAGGCCCATCCATGTTAGTGCCTCTGCCTGAGTGTCGTGTACACACTCGGAGAGCTTACTAGAAGGAAAGATGGGATCCCTGGAGTCAACCTGGTTGGTACTTCCAATCTCAATAAAACACCCCACAGGGAAAAAAAGACATTTGTGGTTTTTTTTTTTTTCTTTTTTCTTTTTTCTTTTTAAAAAGTAGGCAGTTGGACGCCTGGTGGCTCAGTCCGTTAAGCATCCGACTTCAGCTCAGGTCAGCGTCTCACGGTTTGGGGGTTCAAGCCCCACATTGGGCTGTCAGCACAGAGCCCGCTTTAGATCCTCTGTCCCTTTCTCTCTCTGCCCCTCCCCTGCTTGTGCTCGCTTGCTGTCTCTCATAAATAAATATTTTTAAAAGAGGGTTTTCATTTTTTTTTAACTAACTTGTTTATTTTGAGAGAGAAAGAGAGGGAGAGAGGCAGAGAGAGGGAGAAAGAGAATCCCAAGCAGACTCCGCACCATCAGCGCAGAGCCCAGTGTGGGGCTCGAACTCAGAACCGTGAGATCATGACCTGAACCAAAAACCGAGTCGGACGCCCAACCTGAGCCACCCAGGCGCCCAATAAACATTTTTTAAAAATTAAAAAGTAGGCAGTTGCTCAAATTATTTTTGTTATCTAGACCTAAAGTGCTAGAATTGATGTTTTATACTTTGAAGTTCAAGGAACCACTTGCCTGCATATGGTTGAATAGCGAAGGGCAATAGATACTTTATTTAGAATTCTTACTACTAGCTAAGATGGGCTTTTAAATAAAGACTCTGCCTCTGAATTAGGGGCTTTTGACATGTGGATTGGAATTATAACCGCTTTTATATGATTTTAAGAAGAACAGGTTCATGCCAGCACGGACTAGACCAAACTTACATATGCCCCGAATCAGATCTATCCCCAATGTCTGAGCCAACTCTCTGTCTCATGTGACCCTGACACCTACCCCAACTCGCAGGCAAGAATCATGTGAGAGATAAAAATAACTCTCTCCTGTTGCTTGTGGCAGCAGTTGAGCGGGAGCTAGCTCAGAGTTAATTGGACTATGGAGAATCGTGAAAACGTTAAATAGTTGCAGTGAACTCTGTCTTGAAGGACCTTTGCCTCTGAGGAATCTCCCTCTTGCTCAGCACTGTGACTTTAAAGAACTGAAATCCTCTTTCTTACTAGAGAGGCACCTCCTCTTAAGGAAACTGCTGAATCTCAATTTAGAAGCTGGTAAACATAAGAACATTCCTTTGCTTTTCACCGTAGAATCACTGGTAGGATCACCTTAGAATTCTCCAAAGTGGGGGCACCTGAGTCGCTCAGTTGGTTAAGCGTCTGACTCTTGGCTTTTTGGCTCAGGTCATGATCTCATGGTTTGGTGAGTTCAAGCCCTGTGTCAGGCTCTGCACCGGGGGCACGGAGCCTGCTTGGGATTCTCTCTCTCCTTGTCTCTGTCTCTCCCCCACTCACACTGTCTCTGTCTCTCTCAAATAAATAAGATAAAACTTGAAAAAGAATTTTCCAAAGTAGATCCCTTAAATATTGGTATAAAACTGGAAACACAGAGACAAATAAAGCTATTGTTAATTTCTACAACTTGACAGTTAATTAGAAGTGAAGAGAAATGTCACTGAAATTTAACTGTCCAGATGGCAGCATTATGTAATTTACACTAACCTTGATAAGAAAGCATCTGTTTTGGGGCGCCTTGGGTAACTCAGTTGGTTAAGCATCCAACTCTTAATCTCGGCTCAAGTCATGATCTCATGGTTTGTGAGGTCTAGCTCCATGTCAGGCTCTGTGCTGACAGTGTGGAGCTTGCTTGAGATTCTCTCGCTCCCTCTCTGCCCCTCTCCTGCTCGTGCATGCATATGCACATGCTCTCTGTGTCTCTCTCAAAACAAACAAGAATTTTTAAAAATGCATCTGCTTTATAAAGAAAACTGTTTTTGTGTTTTTTCCAACTGCCTATGGCACAGTAAATCATAGATATATGTTGGTATTGAATGCAGAAGATACTGTTAAAAGTTTTAAATAAATTATATTGAGTTGTCATAATATTAAATTAGTTGTTGAAGGTCAATTGAAGGTCATTTTCTAAACTTTTGGTTTCTTTAAGAAAAAAAATTAGGGGCACTTGGGTGGCTCAGTTAAGCATCTGACTCTTGATCTCAGCTCAGGTCTTACTCTCAGGGTCCAAGCCCCACATTGGGCTCCGCGCCAGGCATAAAGCCTACTTTAAAAAATAGGGGCACCTGGGTGGCTCAGTCGGTTGGGCGTCCGACTTTGGCTCAGGTCATGATCTCACAGTTCATGGGTTCGAGCCCCACGTCGGGTTCTGTGCTGACAGCTCAGAGCCTGGAACCTGCTTCAGGTTCTGTGTCTCCCTCTCTCTGCCCTTCCCCTGTTCACACTCTGTCTCTGTTTCAAAAATAAATAAACATTAAAAAAAATGTTTTTAATAAAAAATAATTGAACCGTTAGAACTACTGAAGAGAACTCTTTCTCTACTTTGTGGAAGAGCAATGTGAATGATGGCCTGTGTGAACCTCTGTGAATCTCCTTACCACCCTTCCTTCCCTACCAGCCTGACAGCCTTGCCCTTAGTCCCTATCAGTGGGGACCTGTCACTGTGCAAGAGCACCGCTAAATTGATCTGAGCTTTTGGGCTGCCTGGGATCAGGGTACAGTTTACTGGCCTGCCATCTTGTCCCACTTGTTCAGGCAGCTTCATTGGTTAATTCATGAAGTACAATCTAACTTCTTAGCTCGCCGTGGAGTGCAGTTATCTCTAAAAATGTAGAGAATCGGTTTAGTAGCACCTGGCTGGCTCAGTCAGTGGAGCATGTAACTCTTGATCTTGGGGTTGTGAGTTTGAGCCCTACACTGGATGTGGAAATTACTTTAAAAAAAATAATATATTTTTTAAAAGGTGGTTTTTTGGGTTTTTTTTTGTTTTTTTTAATGTAGAGAATCAGTTTAAATAAGAAAGGGTAGACGTTTCTATTTGAGTAGACTCAAAAGCCACAGAGGGGAAAGAATGGGTAGGAACTGAAACAAGCATGTTGGCAAGAGAAAGGAAAAGGATTCTTTGGCACATAAATAGCAAAAATTAATTTCAAAGTATAACCTACCTAGGAGTCTCGCCTTTAAATTGGCTTCTATTGTTTTTATTACTAAATATCTCTAGAGAACTTTTAGAGCACTCATTTTAAAATTTTGTTCATTCTCTACAAACTTAATGAGCACCTAATTTTTAGTTTATTGTACAAATAACATGGCAATGGTAATAGGAAATAAGTTACAGCATTCCCCAGGCATTTCCAGAGATTTCTCCTTCCCTTATTATCTCTCCCCACTTCTGCCCCTAGAATAGACAGATAAAAAAAATATAAAAAGCAAAAGCTAAAAAGACACAGCCTGGCTCAAAAGCAAGGTGGACACCATATCCACAGATCAGAAACAGTAGAAGTGCTGAATATCATGGAAGAGCTGCAGCCGGCCTGGCCTTGGGTGCTCAGACCCCTTGCAGTCGGGGCAGCCCAAGTTCCCAACGGAAAGGATACCAGGAGCTGAGACTTCCAGTTTGAAAAAAAATTTTTTATTTTTTAAAAGTTTTAAAAATTTTTTATTTTTATTTTATTTTTGAGAGAGAGAGAGAGAGAGAGAGACAGAGAGACAGAGCGCAAGTAGAGGATGGGCAGAGAGAGAGGGAGACACAGAATCCAAAGCAGGCTCCAGGCTCCGAGCTGTCAGCACAGAGCCCGATGCGGGGCTCGAACTCACGGACTGTGAGATCATGACCCGAGCTGAAGTTGGACGCTCAACCGACTGAGCCACCCAGGCGCCCCAGGAGCTGAGTCTTTTAGAAAGATGTGGGCCTGCGTAGAGAGGGGACACAGACCCAGTGCACACTACAAGATGGAGCCAAACCACCCCCTAATTCCATGACTCGCCTGTGGTATTCCCTGTGTCACCTTGGAGCAGGAGCCCTTAAAATGTCACTTTAAGACCAAGCTTTGGAGAGCTTGGTGAAAGCAGCCTCACAAGGAAGCTCTTCACTAATTGGAATATAAATTTACTTGAGATGAAGTGAATTTGATAGCATGGCCTGACAAGGAACTGAAATATGTTTAATTAATTCCAAATTAAAGAAAGAATAACTTCCATTTTAAAAGAACAAAAAAATCATGGAAACCAAGGCATACATAATGGAAACAGATACGTAAAGAACAGGTAGAAATGAGTAAAATCAAATGACTAGGGATGGGACAGTTCTAGTTTAGATTCAGTTGAAAAGAAAATTAAGTAATTGGAATAGACTGAAAAATTTACCTATGATGCATCAGAAAATCTCTTAAAAAATACCAGAGGGCCAGTGGAAGATACAGAGTATATAAAGGCCTGCCACTGTGTAAAGTTGCCCCCTCCCTGTCACTGTTCTGTTCGTCACCTTGTCCTGCGCATCTCTGTCAATACCTGTCACTAGCAGAATCACCACATTTGTGTATTTGTTGATTTACTCTTCACCGAGTTTCTATACAGTATGCGCTCTGTTTGGGGCATACTGTATAAAGACAGCCAAGAATAAGTAAGATAAGGATCTTGCTCTCGTGGGTCTTATGTTCTAGCCTATTCATCACCATACCTCTGGCACATACACTGTTATCTGGCTCAAATTAGCATTCAGTGTATTTGTTAAGTGAATGGATTCATTAATGAAGTAATTAATCTCTCAAAATACCTTCTGTGTGCCTTCATGGCCTTGATTATCTGCTGTGTTTGGCCAGCTTTGCAGTGGGGAGAGAGACGGGGAGGAGAGGAGAGAAATCCTCCCTCCCCAGAGTACACCCTGCTCTTACCAGTCTGTGACACACAGGAAATACCGGTGACCTCCAGAGACCTGGAGTTTGCCTAACGTGTGTCCTCTTCAGAATGAGACCAGCAGTGTGAACAGTATTAATGTGTTAATTTTTCTTTTTCACTTTCCAGGCTGGAGTAAAAGGGACATTGGGAAGATTAGTTGGAATTTTTGAGGTAAGTCAGTTAAAATCTTTGGTGCAGTTGGTATCATATTAGTAACCATATTGTGTTATGTATGTGTGTGTGTATGTATACACACACACACACACACACAATGTATATATATACATACACACATATACACACATACACACACACACATATATATACATGCATGTATACGTGTATATATACATACATATCTTTGTCTTAGTCCATTTGGGCTGCTATAACAAAACAGTGGCTTATAAACAATAGAAATTGATTCCTTACAGTTCTGGAGGTTAGGAAGTCCCAAGATCAAGGCACCAGCAGATTCAGTGTCTGGTGAGAACCACTTCCTGGTTCATAGTTACAGTTTCTCCTGCTATCCGAAAGTAGGGTGTTTGTATGCAACCTTTTGTAAGTTGAAGTGATAAGAAGTGAATAAGCAATTTATATGCAGACTTTTTTTTAGCATTTCCAGAACCAAAACAGTACCTCTCTCAGGCTTTTCTCATACCTCAGGACACATCTTGTTAACGGACTGGCAAAGTAAATCAAGATAAAGCACAGATGCTCACAGCCTCATTTCAAAGCCTTGGCGGCTTGATGAGGAAGTGCCGAGTGTCGCTCCTGGGGAAGGAGTTTGGGGGTGCCGCTCCCCACGTTCCAGATGTGCACTGCTGCTCTCATGGCTCGCTGCAACATAAATGCTAAATGGTGGTTTTGCTTTTCACCTCTTTTTTATAAAAGCAAAACTCCTCTTCGGATTTCTTTCAGTTAGCAGAAACGGGTACTAATGTAGGTCTTCCGTAAAAGTGAAGCGTCATACCTAGAACTTTTGAAAAGCAGCACATTCCAGTAGCTGTCTCTCCACATGTTCTCACATGGCAAAAGAGGGAAGGTTGCTCGCTGGGGTCTCTATCATGGCACCAATCCCATTTGTGAGGGTCAGCGCTCCTCACCTGATCCCCTCCCAAAGGCCCTCTCCTAATGCTATCCCATTGGGAATTAGGATTTGAGCCTCTGAATTGTGGGGGGGCATAAACATTCAGTCCGTTATAGTCTCAATCTAGCATAGATGCTGTCTTTGTTTCACTGACTTTTCAAAACAAAGCAGCACCAGCAGAGAATAACTTGCTTTCTTCTTTAAACTCCCATAGTCTCCTCCAAACAAATAGCATTATTTGTAAGTGCAGGCATACCTCAGAGATACTGCAGGTTCAGTTCCACACCACTGCAATAAAGCAAATATTGTGATAAAGCAGGTCAAATGTTTCTTTGTTTTTGGTCAGTGCATATAAAAGTTGTATTTACACAATACTGTAGTCTGTGAAGTGTATACATACACTTAGAATACCTATGTTAACATATATACCTTTATTTAAAAATACTTTATTGCTGGGGCACCTGGGTAGCTCAGTCGGTTAAACGTCTGACTCTTAGTTTCAGCTCAGGTCATGATCTCACGGTTTGTGAGTTCGATCCCTGCATTAGGCTTTGTACTGGCAGCATGGAGCCTGCTTGGGATTCTCTCTCTCTCTGCCTCTCCCCGACCCACACGCACACGTGTGCTCTTTCTCTCTCTAAATAAATAAACTTCAAACCCTTTATTGCTAAAAAATGCTAACCATTGTGAGCTTTCATCAAGTTAAGTTATAATCTTTTTGCTGGTGGAGGGTCTTGCCTCCATGTTGATGGCTGCTGACTGATCCAGGGTCATGGTTGCTGAGAGTTGGGGTGGCTGTGGCAATGCCTTAAAATAAGTTTGCTGCATCGATCAACTCTTCCTTTCATGAACAGTATCTGTGTAGCAGGCAATGCTCTTTGTTAGCATTTTACCCACAGTAGAACTTCTTTCAAAATTGGAGTCAGTCCTCTCAAACCCTGCCACTGCTTTATCAACTACATTTATGGAATACTCTGAATCTTCTGTTATCATTTCAACAGTCTTCATAGCATCTTCACCAGGGGTAGATTCCATCTCAAGAAATCACCTTCTTTGCTCATCCACGAGAAGCAACCCCTCATCTGTTAAAGTTTGATACGAGCTGGGCAGTCCTGGGTGGCTCAGTCAGTTAAGTGTCTGACTTCGGCTCAGGTCACAGTCTCGCGGTTTGTGAGTTCGAACCCCACATCAGGCTGTGCACTAGTGGTGTGGAGCCTGCTTGGGATTCTCTCTGCCCCATCCCCACTTGCGCTCTCTCTCTCAAAATAAATAAATAAATGGGACACCTGGGTGGCTCAGTCAGTTAAGCGTCCTACTTCGGCTCAGGTCATGATCTCACAGTTTGTGAGTTCCAGCCCCACATCGGGCTCTCTGCTCACACTCTGAGCCTGGAGCCTGCTTTGGCTTCTGTGTCTCCCTCTCTCTCTGCCCCTCCCCTGCTCTCACTCTGTCTCTGTCTCTGTCTGTCTCTCTCAAATTAATTAATTAATTAATTAAAAAATTAAAGAAATAAAGAAGATGTTTAAATAAATAAGTAAAGTTTTAAAAAAAAGTTACGGGGCGCCTGGGTGGCTCTGTCGGTTAAGCATCCGACTTCAGCTCAGGTCATGATCTCATGGTGCGTGAGTTCGAGCCCTGCGTCGGGCTCTGTGCTGCCAGCTCAGAGCCTGGAGCCTGTTTCAGATTCTGTGTCTCCCTCCCTCTCTGCCCCTCCCCTGTTCATGCTCTCTCTCTCTGTCTCAAAAATAAATAAACGTTAAAAAAATTAAAAAAATTTTTTTAAAAAGTTTGATAATGAACTTGCAGCAGCTCAGTCCCATCTTCAAACTCCACTTCTGATTCTAGTTCTCTTGCTGTGTCCACCATATCTTCAGTTATTTCCTCCACTGAAGTCTTGAACCCCTCAAAGTCCTTCACAAAGGTTGGAGTCAACTTCTTCCAAACTCCTGTTAATGTTGGTATTTTTACCTTTTTCCATGAATTACCAGTGTCCTCAAGGGCATCTAGAATGGTGAATCCTTTCCGGAAGGTTTCCAGTTTACTTTGGCCAGATCCATCAGAGGAATCACTATCTATGGCAGCTGTAGCCTTATGAAATGTATTTCTTAAATAGTAAGGCTTGAAAGTTGAAGTCGCTCCTTGACCCATAAGCTGTGGGATGGATGTTTTGTTAGGCCTGAAAACATTAATCTCAGTGTCCATCTCCATCAGAGCTCTTGGGTGACCAGGTGCACTGTCGATGGCAGTAATATTTTGAAAGGAATCTTTTTTTTTTTTCTGAGCAGGAGGTCTCAGCAGTGGGCTTAAAATATTCAGTAAACCATGTTGGAAACAGATGTGCTGTCATTCAGTCTTTGTTCCATTTATAGAGCACAGGCAGGGTAGATTTAGCAGAACTTTGAAGGGCCCTAGGATTTTTGGAATGGTCATTGACCATTGGCTTCAACTTTGAGTCACCAGCTGCCTCTAAACAGAGAGTCAGTCTGTCCTTTAAAGCTTTGAAGCCAGGCATTGACCTCTCTAACTATGAAAGTCCTAGGTAGCATCTTTTTCCAATAGAAGTTGAAAATCTGTTGTTGAGTGTAGTCACCTTCATGATTGATTTTAGCCGGACCTTCTGGATAACTTGCTGCGGCTTCCACATCAGCACCTGCCGCTTCCCCTTGCGCTGTGGTGGGAGGGAGACGGCGTCTTTCCTTAAACTTCATCAACCAAGGCTTTCTTCTACAGCGTCCCCACCTCTCTCAGCCTTCATAGAATCGAGAGTTAGGGCCTTGCTCTGGAATAGGCTTCGGCTTCCGGGAATGTTACGGCTTCTTTGATCTTCTATCCAGACCACTCCAACTTTCCCCATATCGACAATAAGCCTGTTTGGCTTTCTTGTCATGCGTGTGTTCACTGGAGTAACGCTTTTGATTTCCTTCAAGAACTTTTCCTTTGCGTTCACAAGTTGGCTAACTTGTATAAGTGGCCTAGCTTTCAGCCTTTTTTGGCTTTCCACATGCCTTCCTCACTGAGCTTAATCATTTCTAGCTTTTGATTTAAAGTGAGAGTAAGAGACACAATTCTTTCTCTCCCTTGAACATTTAGAGGCCACTGTGGGGTTATTGATTGGCCTAATCTTAATTTTGTTGTGTCTCAGCAAATAGGGAGACCCAAAGAGAGGGAGGATGACAGGGAGGGACAGGAATGGCCGGTCAGTGGAGCAGTCAGAGCACACACATTTGTCAGTTAAGTTCACTGTCTTACAGGAGTGTCGTTTGTGGCACCCAAAACAATTACAATAGTAACATCAAAAATTATTGATCACAGATCACCATAGCAAATATAATAATAATAAAAAGTCTGAAACACTGTGAGACTTACCAAAAGGATAGACACGAAGTGAGCAAGCACTGTTAGAAGAATGGCACCTATGGGCTTGCTCGATGCAGCGTTGCTGTAGACGTTCGAGTCATAAAAAAGCAGTCGCTGTGAAACACAATGAAAGAAGTTATGCCCGGATTACTTATCCCGTCCCTACCTCTCTTCTTCTTCTCTCAGGGTGTGAGGAGGGCAGATAAGTGTAGAGAAGACAGGAGAAAAAAGAAGATCCGAGTCGCTATCGCAGAGGTGGAAGAAACAAGGAAATAGGCCGGGGTAGAGGTTTGGAGGGAGGCGGAAGCAACTGAGAAATCGGGAATAGAGATGAGCCAGGTTAGCAGAAGGGGAGATGCGTGACGTCAGAGCTCGCTAGCACTGATAGAACCCCCGCCACCCGCAGCCTCTTCTCCTTCTTGTGTTTCAGCGAGTTAAATTTACTTGGTGCCTTTTGCATGAGAGATCACAAACTTCATTCTCACAGCATTCCTGTGAGGTTGTACTGAGGGGAAGGGGAAAGAAAAAAGAGATTAAAGCCTCGGCTTTAGAAGCCCAGCCAAAGAGCACAACCTTAAATGCAAGTGTGGCCTGTTCTAAATAGGCCATCTGGCACCATTCCCTGTATGATTGATTGTAGGACAATTAAAAGTGAAAGGAATCCTTGTATCTGCGCTCTGGACATATGGCTAAGAGTGTGTTTCACTTAAGTAATCTCAGCTCTCTAAGGGAAAGCTGTTTCTCTGTCCTTCTCTCTTTGCCCTTCAGAACCAGGAGAGGAAGCACAGAACGTATGTCTATGTGCTCATTGTCACAGAAGTGCTGGAAGACTGGGAAGATTCAGTTAACATTGGTAAGTTGTCCCCAGATAGCCTCCAAAATGTTCCCCACAACGGGCCCTGGCCCACAGGTCATCACCCAGAGCCAGAAGCGAGCCTGATAAAAGAAATAATAGAAGGATACGTTTAATGACACAAACATGTCCATTTTGAACTTGTGAAAGTTAGTATCTTGAAGTGTTTAAAAGGAAGTTGAAGTTGGGTACGTGGTCCACAAATAGAAACATAGCACGTAAAAATAAGAAAAGACTGTTTCTAAAGTCGAATCGGACCCTCCTCAGCAGGTACCGACCCTTCTCCACAATGCTGGCCACGAAACCCCCGCTGAGAGCAGACCCTCGGTTGTTCCTTGTGATGATGCTTGTTCACATGGTTGGGGAAAGCTGTTGGTTTGGCGGGGTGAGCCTCTCCCTCCAGAGTCATTTAATAGACACGGAGTCGTGGGAGTAGTTTCCAGTGTTACTCCTATTACCCTTTGGGTGCCCCTGCCTTTCTCCTAAGGAGCCGTTTTCTTTGATCTCTCAAATCACTATTGGACGTGTATCTTTTGAACTAAAAACATAGGTGATCCAATGGTTGGTTCATGGTTTAATCTTTTGCCTCTAAAGGAAAGTATATTCTAGAAAAGTGTAATATTAATTTAACAACATCTGTTATAACCGGCAAACGGATAAAATTCACTTGCTAGAACCTCTCCCTTTATTGTGTGTATGCGCTTTGCCACCATGGCCCTCACACTGCTGATCGGGGCATCTCACAGCCCTTCAGCTTTTAACGGCTTCGTATCTGGTAAGGATGCAGTATGCTTAAGTAAATACATTCAGTGGGGGGTTATTAAAAATAGACTCCTTGACAGCCAGTGCTAGGGCTTTAAAAGGAGACAGAGATGAGTGTGGTGTGGCCGTGTCCTCAGAGCACTCTGTCAGGCGGGAGTCACACACTTGTGAGAGGAATTTTCAAGGTACCATTGCTCTATTAATATCCAACAAGCCTTTCACCTTGTACTACTTCTGAGAACTGAAATAATGAAATAATCTAAAATATGGAGGCTAACTCTGCAAGCCTTCCTTCCAGTGAGCCTTTTCCAGGTGGAAATTGGGTCTTAAACGGACACCTCCGTGAAGGATAAGTGAGCTAAGGCACACTCGTCTGATGGAATGTCACGCAGCTGTTAAACGCGGACTTACGAAAGCTAGCGTACCACGGGGAGGTGCTTATGAATTGGTGTTGGTGAGTGAGGAAAGCAGGGTACAGAGCGATATACACATGACTTAGAGCTACTTTAAATAGGAATTTGAAATGAAAACAAAAACGAGGGACTGGCTTTGACCTACAGAATTGGCAGTGACGAAAGACAAGGTAGCAGTGCCGGCGGGGTGCAGTGAGAACGGCATCCCAGCACACACAGGCAGCCCTGGGGCTCGGGATGGTCTTTCTGGAAAGCAGTTTGGCATTACAGGTCACAAGGTCTTCGGAGCCCAAATGTTTTATTCATCTCAGTTCTAGGCATCTTCCTCTGGGAGGCTAAAAGAAAAAATAAACAGATAAAGTGGTTTTTTTTAATTGTAGCATGATTTATAACAACTGAAATCGCAGACTGTTGATGTCCAGTGATGGGGACGCGGTTGCGTGAATGGCAGCACGTCCATGCTGGATGTTACGATGTAGTGCAGCCATTAAATGTCACGTTTGGCATGACCTAGAAGAGCGCTCCAGAAACGGCGTGAAGTAAAAAAAAGAAGTCATAACAATACTGATCATAAGCAAGCTCTTAACAGCATGTGCTGTGCCAGGTCTTGTTCAGACGGCTTACATATTAATCCTCACAGCAGACTTGTGAGATAGGTGCACTATCCCTACAGATGAGGAAAGTGGGGCACAGCTCAGTACCTAGTGCAGCCACTTATGCCCAACTGACAGTTCATGAGAGCCAGTGATGCGATGGGAGCCCAGCAGATTCGCTCCAGCAGCCATGTGTCCAACCACAGCACTCTTACTAGAGCTTCTCGGGATTCGGGGCATCTTAAAAGCACGATCCCAGTTACAGCTGTCAAGCGCAGTGCCTTTTTCCAGTTCGATGAAGGAAAAGCAAAAGGCACTAAAATATTTAGAGTAGTCCTTTCTGGTTTATAATGTTAACGGGTAATTTCCATATTCTTCATACTTTCTTCCATTTTCCAATTTTAAGCAATCCTCTTTTACTGTGAGAGAAAAAATAAAGGATTTTAAAACACGAATTTGGGCGGGGGGCGGGGGGGGAGGTAAGATAACAGACCGAAAAGTTAATAGTGATGGTGTTCTTTTTTTAAAAAATATTTTGTAATATGTTAGTACATAACTCTTAAACGCAAATTTTAAATGAACATCTGATTGATTACAAGCAGCCATCCTAATAATTCTGGAAGCTGACGCTCATGTTGAGTTTTGCAGGAGGTGGGGATGCTGGCTGCACCTCGGGTGTGTACCTGCAGGCTGAGCAAGGCCCAGAGGCCCAGCAACACAGGAAGAGACCACGAGCAGCGGCTCTCTCTGGAGGGCGCGGTGTACCGTTAGCCCCTCACTCTTCAGATGTCAGCATTGCACATGGTCTCTTTCCTGCATCTGACACCCGTAGTGTTGGAGGCATAGAAGCGGGCTTGCATTGTTCTTGTAAGAAAAGAGAGTAAGGAAAACTAGCTCTGTAACGCATCGTCTTAAAGTGTTGATAACCGTGGCTTTCCTGTTTTCATCTGCATTTTCTCCAGAGTTATAAGATCAGAAACTTTTTGTCGCTTCCCTTTTGTGCTGATTTTTTTTTTCTCTCTCTCTCTGCCTCCACAGGAAGGAAGAGGGAATGGTTTAAAATAGAAGATGCCATAAAAGTGCTTCAGTATCACAAACCGGTGCAGGCATCGTATTTTGAAACGTTGAGGCAAGGCTACTCAGCCAACAACGGCACCCCGGTCGTGGCCACCACGTACTCGGTTTCTGCTCAGAGCTCGATGCCAGGCATCAGATGACTGAAGGCTTCGTGTAAGAGGAATGGAAATTGGAAACTAGACTGAAGTGCAGATCTCCCCTCCCCTGCTCTTTTCACCTCTCCTCACAGGCCTCCTCTTCAATAAGACATGATGGGCGGCAGAGAAAGGGTTTATTGATGATGTTGCTGTTTGGTGTTAAGTGATGGGCTTTTTCTTCTCTTTTTATGGAGGGGGGCGGGGGGATGGGCATGTAATTTGTAAGTACTTTGGTGCATGATCGGTCCCTCCCTTTTCACACCCCCACAATTGTCTAAGGAGACAAACAGCCTTCCCTCTGCCTTGGATTCTGAAGTGTTCCTGTTTGTCTCATCCCAGCCCTGGCCAGACATTTTTCTTTGATTTTTAATTTTTTTTTTATTAAAAAGATACCAATATGAGATGACACCTTTCAAGAATTTGTCCTGTACTGCGCTGTTCAGTCCAGTAGGTTGGTCACTTCCACTGCAGGATACATTTATCTACACATTATATACTGGGCATATAATATGTAAATAAATGACTTTTAGAAGAGGAATTTAACCGTTTAATTTTTCAAGGTTTGGTCTTGTTTTTTAAATTCGGGGTGTTTCTGGAATGGAGAGCCTCGGAGTTAATTTACCTTTTTGTTTTTGATGCTAGTGGCTAGGTAAGTTTCCCTGTCCGCTCCCCTTTCCCCAGTCACTGACTGTAGTTCTATAGGGTACGGAGAGTTTAGCTACCTTCCTAGTGCTCCCAGGACTCATGGCCTTCTCTTCTCAAAGCTGTGTTTCCATGCCAAGAAAGAAACAGGAAGAAACCTATTTTCTTTTTTATTACCGAGTCAGGAGCAAATGGCCTCAGCTCAGACCTGGAGAAACAATGATAGAAATTGAATTCCTCCCTACATGTTGACAATAGGGATTTGAACTGGATTCTTGGGATTACTCTCGCAAAAACTGGAGCATCGAGCTTTGTTTCTGTCCTGCTGGTTGGAATTTTTTCCATAATGCTACTTATTGCCAACAGTGGCCTCTCTCCTTGTGCATACATGCCTTACACCATGCCGAACGGGATACTGTCCTTGTGCTGAAGCATCCAGCTGTACTTGGCAAGCGCCAGGGTTCGGTCCCATCCCCATCCTGGGTAACCATGTTAAGTTCCTGAAAAGTAACATGGGAGGAAAATTCAGGTGTTGGCTTATCTTTGTGATGTTACAGCATTTGGAATTGCACCATGGAGCATGCACAGAAATATTAAATTTGTCTCCCACTGGGATGCAGAAGGTCCACCTTCTGCTGAGAAATCGTGTGGGAGAATGCTCCGTCATTTACTAGAACGGCTACATAACGCGTTGGCTCAGCGCAGCTGTCGCGTTGGTCTCTGATACAGGTTTCATGCTGGCTTCACTTGCCAGTTGTGTTGTTCGGTTGGGAGGTGAACAGAAAAGGGTCTTGAGATCGAGGGGTGGGCCTGGGAGTGGGGACACTGATCAATCCCTGGTGTAGGACAGGAGTTTGTTGCTGTCCTCTTAGTGGCATCTCCTTTGTCAAAACGTAGCCAAGATGTGAAATTGAAATCGTAGTTCTCTTTATTTAAAACTTCTAATAAATACTCAAACGTTGAAAAGTTTTGCTCTTCCCTCCCACTAAAAGAGATGTATGTATCCAGTAGGCCTGTGTCATTCAGTGTTCCACATTTTGGGGGACATCTTTCGGTGAGCTTTAAACTTTGCCGTCTGTTCTCAGTTTGCATCTTCTCCCAGTCTTGAGGCACCGATCCAACAAGTAGTGCCCACAGTTTCCTTAGGATGCTGTCCTACCTCTGGGATAGGGATGTCCCCAAGTAAGGGTCCCAGTGGATAGAAACAGTACCATGGGATTTGAGTCTAAATACCAACTCGCTGTTCACATGTCCTACTCAGAAACGAACATATTGCTGCTTGTTGCCTAATTGAGAGCATTGTAAGTTTCTGTCCAAAGAAATAAAGGAGAAAATGAATTAAATTCAACTAAGCACTGAGTGGAATCCAAAAACACATTCTTCCAACTAAATTCTACCTTTATGATATGGATTGAAAGTACTTCGCAGGAAAACAGTCAGTACCCCTGAAAAGGGAACTGCAGCGTTCATAGTGATTTGTGCATTTTTTTTTAATTGTCTAAGGATGCTTTTACTGGGCTGGTGTCACAACACGTTACCCTACCGGGTCCACTTGGGATTGATGTTGGCGTCTTTGGGTCAGGAAAGTGAACTGTGCCAAGAAGCATCTTTCAGTGACATGAATGGATCCTATTAATGCAGTTAACTGAGGAAATTGTGCTGATGCTTTCTTAACTGACAAAAAGAGGCTTTGTCCAACCAGAATTGTTGAAACTGGTGCTATTTTCTGTTGCACTGGGATTCTGATGAGCAGGGATTGGTGGTTTTTTCCTCCCTGGCACTGTTAACAGCATGGCTGTCTTTCCTGGTGTGTGGTCATAGCCCTTTTGTGATAGATTACTTAGACCCCTGGGTGCAATAGCCTTTATACCTCCCCAGAGAAATCAAGGAGAAGCAAAAGGAAGCACAGAAATCCTACTTGCAGAATCTTTCTTTGACGCTGATTTGCCATGAATTCTACAAGTATTCACCTGATTCAGGCTTGACAGAAACCATTTGTTGTGTACAGGGCAGGTTAATAAAGTCTCTTTCTCACAGTGAATTTGCATGTCCTAGATTCGGGTTATTACTGGGGCATCCATCACAGTCTGCCATGCTCAGGATAGAGAAAGATAGCATTGGATATTTTTAAATAAAACTTTGTTTTTAGTTTACAAATTTGCAGCCATTGGGGGAACATCAGTGAGGTTATGCCATCTTTTTGGACCAGGACTCTGTGTGTGTGTGTGTGTGTGTGTGTGTGTGTGTGTGTGTGTGTGTGTGTAAGAGAAAGGCTACCGGGAGTCAGCTGTATTAGATTTTTTTGTAGCCTCCCAGAATGGTGAAGCCCATGAAACAGAGGAGTCTTGATTTTCCCCATAGCAAACATAGCATGATGGAAAAGTTAACGAGTTGACCATGTTTTGTTTTTACAAGTGTCTGCGGGCCCCATCTGCCCTGCGGGGAGAGGGTTCCCTCACTGCTGAGTCTGAGCTGAGGCCATCTGGTGGGATCAAAGAGTGTGGGACTATATCACCCGCCTTGAGGCTGCGGAAGGCCTAGGAGGTGGCTTCGCTGCAGGATTTCCGCCCTCTGCATCATGCTGAGTGGTGCTGTGGAGCTGTGAGGCACCTGAGGCTTTGCTTCTCGCAGCCTCTGGGGAGCAGAGTGGGTCACTGCCCTTCAGCAGCTTTTGCAGCAGTTTTGTAAACGTGTTGCTACCCCGTCAAGTTCCTTCTTGACAGATATTTTCAGTTTTGATGTTAGGAGTCAGTCTCTTAGACTTGCTTAAAAGAAAAAAAAAAATCACCTCTTGTTTTGTAAAGAAAACAAAAGTTCCACACAGGGCTGCTGTTCCTCCTTCTTCCCCTTTTGCTTCTCTACATCCAGTGCTCCTTGGAGGCTCACCCTGAACCTTGTTAACCAGAGGAGTAATCGGTCTTCTGCCGGACCCGGCTGTGCATTTCACACGTTGTACTTGTCATTTTACGGGCTTGTCAGTTCCATCTAGTGAGTGCTGCATTAATGCCTTCGTTGGTTTCCCCAGCTGATCTTTTTTTAAAACTTAGCTTAGCCTGAGCCACGTTTTCTTTGTTTTTTTTTGGTTTTTTAGCTCACAAAGAGGATCTAACAACCACAGAGCGATTTTTACCACAACTGTGTGATTTGTAGTATTTCTGAAGTGTTCTCGAAGTCCATCCCAGTTGAGAGAAAATTTAAAGTTGGAAGAAATCCCTGGAGAAGTCTTCCCAGTGGGCTGTATTTCTGCTTTAAGAGACATGAGGATTAGTTAAAATTGCTAATTGAGCCTCATCCTGGTCCCATCTGCATTTCAGAAAATAATCCACATCTTTATAACAAATAGATGTGTTAACGCAAGCAGCTCTGGGGTGAGGAGATTATTCAGTGGTGATTACATAATGGGACAGCTCTTGTGGTTCTTATTATTGAAACTCTACAAGAGGTCAGGCCTGAAGCTATGCAGGTCATACTGCCGAGTTGAGGACAGTCACTTCTTCTGAGCCCTGCTGGGATGGAACCTACTTCCCCAAGGCTGTGGGAATCTTCCAGACTGTGCAGCTGTCCATGTCAGTGACCTCAGCCTTGCTCCATCCGGGCACCCATCTCGCTTAGAGTAGGTGGGGAAGCACCACAGGGTCAGCTTCTGTTCTCCAGGGTGAGCCTTGCAACAGAGACCTCACCATCCCGGAAGAGCTGTATTTTCCATGTCACTTTAGATGTCACCTAAACCGACGAGACATTCGAGATTTTCAGGTAGTAAATTGGGAAGCATTGGCTGCAATCCATAAAAGATAACTGTTGTCTGTATGTCAGGTGACTTGAGGTCACCGCAGCCCCTGGAAACCTAGAGATGTGAGGCAGACTCTCCTTTGGAAGCCAGCGTCCTTCTTCTGCCTCTAAAAGGGCAGTTTCACATTTTGACCACATTTTTGCATTAGCTGATAACCCTTCAGGGATGTGAGAAGCCTAATCAGAACATCGGAGGAAACGATACCTCTCACCTTCAGATTGATCAAATGGTTTGTCCTCCTAGTCCCCTTAAAAATTAATAAATAAGAGAAAGAATGCCGTTTGGTGTTGGTTTGGACACACTCCTTGAGCTGAGGCCAGTAGTCACGTGATTTTGTGAGTCTGCCAATAGGAAGCCTTCTAAGCAAAAGAGGCATGTGTCTCCCCTAAGGCTTTGTTTATAGTGATGATTTGGTGAGCTTTTAGCTGTCTTAAAAAAGGCGATTGTCCACTTGGAGGGGAGCTCGGAGGGAAGCCGTTCACTCTGAATTCACACCAGGAGGGATTTTGCTGGAGAAGAAAGTGCCTCTGGCCAAAAAAGTAAGATTAAGATCTGAAAGGTGGACAGGCATTGCTTCTGTTCCTTGGCATTCGGCTAATAATTAACTCTGGGTTTCCTTTGGTTTACATTCTCAGTTCTTGACCCCAAACAGGGGCCCCTAGAACACCAAAAACGGCATTTAAAACGCTGGAGATAGCCTTTAAAAGATACAAAAACAGCAGCATTGCCATATTCCAGGTTCATCACCATTTCCATATGCTCCGCATCCTTCCGTACGCACTGCAGCCCGGCCAGATATGGAGACCGCGTCATCACTGAGTTGAGAAACAAATTCTGGGTCTGGAACAATCACCTGCCAAATTGCTTACCGTCTGTGGAAGTTGTCTGTGGGGGTGTACCTTTCACAGAACATTTCAGCAGTATAGTGAAATTGCTCTGGGCTTGACGTCCCAGTCAGGCATTTGGGTCAAAATTGTAAGTCTTTAGGCCTCCTTAGGAAAAAGGAAAGATGCCTACGGCCCAGTGCTGGGCCTTGAGACTGTACCCCCCCTCTCCCTAGGGTGGGGCAAAGTGGCACCTCCAGGAAATCATTTTTCCAGTGAGATTGTCCATAAATCCCGACGGGACTTATGAACCATAATCCCAGTGTGAACCTGTCGTAGCACTCTGATGCTCCACTGAAAATGGTATGCTAGAGCGGCTCACAGATCCTTACAGCTGCTTTCACCTCTTTGTGGTCCCATAGCGGGGAAGAAAAGCTTTTCAGGGTTAAACCTTGGTCTTTAACCTCTGGTTTGTTGTGGAGAAAATGTGTCACTGACACAGGATCTGAAGAAGACCTCTCGTTTTGGTTACTCGAGTCCAGCAGCATGACGATATGCCGCACGCCAGGGAAGGTAGAGGCCGATTGCCAAGACACCCAGACCCCAGAGTGGTCCATTCCACAGCGAGCCTCCATAGGGAACGGGTCTGAAGTTAGGTCTTGGAGAACTTCCAGAGCGCTGAGGTGAAGGAAGGACTCCGAGGGCCTTTGCTCAGCAAGCAGGCAGCTTGTGCTCATCCCCAGAACATGAAGGAGCTTCGAAGGGAATGGCAGGCGTCTGGGCCACAGCCTGCAGACACGAACCTTCCCTTCTGCCGCTTCCCACATGGCTGTGCGCTTTTTGCTCTGAATCCAGGGGGAATCTCCTCTCCAAAATCTAATTTGCTTCCGTTTTGGTTAACCTCTGAGAACCTCACTCACCCTTTCACTCCCACCTGTGGATGGACCTAGACGTGTCACTCGGGGCCCGGATGCGTAAGTGAGCATAGCCCAGCAGCACAGTGTTGTATTTAGTAGTTAGAAAAACAGCTGGTCCACTCTGTTATAAAAGAAATACAGTATGTGGTGCAGTTTTGTAAATATCAGGTCCGTTTTATTGCTTCGTGGTCTGAAAGCTTTCCGCCGGGTTTGTAATCAAGGAAAAGGCAGATGGCTAGAATAAGTAAAACTTAGTTAATACCTCTGTCTTAAGAAAGATAGCTGCCAGTTTGCCATGTGCTTAAGGAAGTCAGGAGCACTTGAGGATGTGGGGGGCTGTTGTGAAAGGAAAGCAGGTGGCTGTGGCCTGCCCACGTGTGTCAGAGGACGTGGAACCCCGTTGGTAGCATCTTTAGATTTGCTCTGGCGGGCCCAGCCTTTACTTCATGGATCTGGTCTCCCATCCTGTCCAACGACCTTGCTAGGGAATGGGCAGCGAGGCCCCAGCTCTGTTTGCCCGGCTACAGGGTGTGGCCTCCAAACGGTATGAGGTTTCTTGAAGGGGCTTCCTCACTACGATTCCCTCCACGTCACTCATCTACCGTCAGCATCAAAAAGGTTCAACTCCCCGGGACCATGCCAGTTGTAAAACAGGTGAACTAAATGTGCTTTTTTTTCCCCTTTCGCAAGTGTGTTGTCCAGATGCAGTCCCCGTTTGGCCAAGTTCAGCAGGAATTTCCAGGGAACCCCTTCAATTGAGGCAAGCAGCCAAGATGTTTTGAGTTTTTTCCCCAAAGGACAAAGTCTTTTGTCCCTTCCCCCTAGTGCTCATACATTGTAGCTGAATCTTAAAAGGTCAAGTCTAGTAATAGCTCCCTCCAGAACTGAGACGAGAGCGAGGGGCCCATGCCCCTGGGGACCAGTCCCCCGGGGGACCCCACATGCTCGAACTAGACTGTTCTGATCCCACCACGAGTCTGCTGCTCTCCCCTTCCATCAGGGCCACCCAGAAGAGCGGACAACTTCACCTTCCCATCATTAGGTCACCTAGCCCGCCGGTGACCATTCTGGAGGGAGAGTGTGTGTATCACCTGCCTCGGCGGTGTGCCTCCTGTTTGTAGAAAGGGTAGAAAGTGGAACATCCAGTGGGCCAAGCACTGCCATCCTTGGAGAGGCTGGCAGAAATGACCCCAGCGAGCTCAGCACAACTGAGGAAACCAAGGAACGGCACTTATATGGGAGGAGGGGTTGGTTATGGTCCTTTTACCTCTTGGGACCTGATGGTGCAGTATGTGAAACTGGATTGGGAACCCTGTGACCCTTCCCCCCAATGCAAATGCACCCCAGGACTTGGGAGCTTCCAACCCATGGGTGCACGGTCTTGTTTTCCATTTCTTGTTTCCAAAACAATCTTGCTTGGTATTGCATGGAAAGTCCCATTTTCCTTCCTTCCTCCTTGGGGCCACCTGCCCAGACCTGGCCCCTTCCCCAGTATCGTCCTAGCACTCGCAAGCAACACCCGTGCGGTGCCCGGAGGCGTTGAGGGGAGTGGAATTTGGTCCGGAGAAGGCGGCAGATACCTGAATATTCTGGCTTCCTCTTCTCAGGGAGGGTGTTTTTAGGCTTCCTTCACACCCCTCCTGTGGGTGCCATCGGGTTGTGGAGGAAGGGCTGAAGAGAAAGGGAGCTGTGTCCAGCCAGCCCAGGTTTGTGTCCGAGACAGGTACACAGATGTGAGTCCCACTCTCCCCCTTTACTGGCAGGCCCGTCATATGTAACCTTTCACCTTTACTAAAGTGTCTGCTTCTGCCGTGCCAGCAACAGAGGACAGACAGACCCTTCCCTATAGTCTGGATAGAGCTTTGGTACTTGCCCTAAAGTTTCACCGTCCCCACATCCCACTCCTTTTTGTAAAAACGATGCTTAAGCCTGTGAGCGTGCTGTTCCTTTCTATGTGTTAATCAGTTTCCTTCCATTTGAGCTGTGTGGGAGGGAAGGGCATTGGAATTGTAGGTTGTAATCTTGTGCCAACCAATAAAAACCAGTATTTCACACACATCCCTGCTCAGTGTCTGGTCTCTTCTTTCTCGAGGTTTTCCTCGAGACACCAGTCTTCTTTGGGTTCCATCCCCACTCTCTGCTGCGGTCTTGAGAGTCAGAGGTGGCCCTGTTCGAGGGAGAAGCGAATTGGGAGAAGCCCATGGCAGGCAGCGAGACTCGGTGCTTGGGTTCCGCCAGCCCTGCTGCGAGGTGCCCAGGGAGACTCGGGTGACCTGCCCCCCCATCCCAGTGGGGCTTTCCTTCCTTAGGAGCCCAAAGGGGTATGGAAGAGAGGCGAGCCACATCTAGGACAATACGAGAGTACGGCAAGAGGTTGCTCTCCTGTGTGGGACCAGGAGTTGGCTGCGGGACAGTCAGGAAGCCTTTATTTCAAGGACCTTGTCTCCCGTCCTCTCCGGCGATTTGGGGAGGGCTGGAGAGGACGGGATGGGCTAAAGGGCTGGAGCCGCGTTCGGAAGAGGTGTAGCAGCAGGACTTGCGGGCAGAGGAGAGCAGGCAGGAGCCATCGGTGGGAGAGCCACGCTGAGTAACCTGGGAGACCAACAGAGAACATTTTGGGCTGTCATGAAAAACAAAGCATGATGAGGCCAAATTACGAAAGACCAGGAAAGCCCGGCCAAGGAGTTTGGCTTGGTCCACGTAAAGCATTCCTGAACAAGATAGTCCCGTAATGTCGCCCGTGTTTGAGGAGGAGGCAGCAGGAGAGGTCGGAGAGGAGTGGTTTGGAAGCTTGTGCTGCCCAGTCCATGAGGTGATCCAGACTCAGGGAGTGAATGAACCTGGGGATGAAGAGAGGGATATAGAAGCAAGAATAAAGAGCATGTCACGATCAGATAAACATGTCCATCCGCTGAGGCGGGCCGGCCTTCCTGGAATTCTGGTGGCATCACCACTAGCCAAGTTTCGTAAGCGAACAAACCTGATGTGGTCCGTGTACCCAGAGGGTCACTACCAGGCTGAGACTCACACGGAGACCTAACTCACAATGGACTGAGGTGGATGTGCCGGGACGACAGTTGGCTCTTGTATATGATGATAAATGTCAAACCAAGTTAACCTGGTTAGTGCAGTGGCTATCTGTGTGGGTAGCCAAAAATAGGCAGGAAGTTGGTTACGGAACAATAATAACCCGATGACTTCATTCCATCAAGGGCAAATGCCCTATCAGTTGGCCAGGGCACCCTGGGCCCCTAAACTCTGATTCCGCAGCCCTCCTTTGTCCGTCCTGTGATGATCACCCCTCCTTTATCAAAGGATTCCTTCTTTTGCCAGATTGAGTGTGCACAACGAGGCTGTGAGCTTATAAACACTAACACAAGGGATGTGCTATGCTTAACGAAACTACCAGATGGCAATCTCTAATTGGGATCTGGGGTCCCCAGAACTCTCCACTCTCCCGTGTCCGACTGTGACAGGCCATTACGCAGGTGGCCCATCACCATCACATTTACTACATGTTGATTGTTCTTCACCCTCGGAGGATAGATGCAAACTAGGATTATTTTGCTGCAGCCCGGTGTTTCTATAGCCTGTAGGACAAGAGAGAGGTCTGTAGGGTCCCCAAAACTTTGTGCACGGGTGAGGGGAGGAAATGAGCTCAAAGGACACCAGTGCAGCTCTGACCATCCAAGCCAGACTTAGGTTGGCACAATTCTCGCCCATCCCTCAGGCAGGCTGGCTCCCATCCTCTCCAGAGACCTGATAATCGTACCCAAGAAAGCCTGGCGTTGTAAACCATGATCTTGTTTGCTTACTGGTTTCAGTCACATTTGGGGTGTGAAAGGTTTATTTTACCTCCTCGGTCTTGTGACACCCAACGAACAGCCTCTGAGGATGCAGCCACGTGGCTCCATGTTCTGTGTCCTGAATACCAGCAACGTGCTAACCCCAGGACACACAGTCCTCACAGAGGCACCTGCTTGGGTGACAGATGGCATGAAATCGGAGAGATGACAGCCTGGGGAGGTAAGCCATTAGGGGTGGGGTGAGAGGGGACGGTGGAGAGAGCTCAAGCAGGAGGACCGTAGGGTGGAAAAGAGGAAGGGACCGGGCGCCCGGGTGGCTCAGTCGGTTGCGTATCCAACTTGGGCTCAGGTCACGATCTCACAGCTCGTGGGTTTGAGCCCCGTGTCGGGCTCTGTGCTGACAGCTCAGAGCCTGGAGCCTGTTTCGGATTCTGTGTCTCCCTCTCTCTCTGCCCCTCCCTTGCTCGTGGTCTCTCTGTCAAAAATAAACAAACAACAGGGGCGCCTGGGTGGCTCAGTCGGTTGAGCGACCGACTTCAGCTCAGGTCACGATCTCAGGGTTGGTGAGTTCGAGCCCCGCATCAGGCTCTGTGCTGACAGCTCAGAGCCTGGAACCTGCTTCCGATTCTGTGTCTCCCTCTCTCTCTGCCCCTCCCCCACTCATGCTCTGTCTCTGTCTCAGAAATAAATAAACATTAAAAAATTTTTTTTTAAATAAATAAAATTTTTTTTAAGAAAAGAGGGAGTCGGAAAAGGGAGGAAAGACACGTCGAAAGGCTGCCTGCTGTAATAGAAGAGTGAGTGTTGCAATTAGACCAGGGTTCAGGTCTCAGCTGCTGACAGGCTCTGTGATCTTGGACAAGTTACCATCCCTGTTCCCTCCTATTCGGTGGGAGAGAAGTCTCTTTTTGGTGATTGTTGTGAGCCTTCAATAGGTGAAGGAACGTGTGGACGGGGCACCTGGGAGGCTCTGTGAGTTAAGTGTCCGACTTCGGCTCAGGTCGTGATCTCGTGGTTCACGAGTTCAAGCCCCGCATCGGGCTCCGTGCCGGCTGCTCCGGATTCTGTGTCTCCCTCTCTCTCTGCCCCTCCCCTGCTCACTCTGTCTCTCTCGCAAAATAAAGTAAAATAAAATAAAAGACATTAAAAAAATAAATAGTAAAAGTAAAGGAATGTGTGCAACGTCCAAGTTGGTGGGTGATCATCCAATGGTAGCTGTGAGTGGACACCTGTTTGGGAATCGCCAAGGGCCGTGCCAAGGTCACTGAGTCACAGCACGTAGAGATCATCACAACGCAGGGGAGTGACGAGTGCAATAAAAGGAAGGCTGAGGGAGGGACTGAGGAGCCACCGTCTGGGATTCAGAGGGCTGAAGGAATTCTCAGCTGAGGGGACAGCGTGTGCAAGGGGAGGCCACGGCACCGTGCTCGTGTAACGGCAAGTTGGCTGGAACACGATATCGACAGTGAGCCGGGAGGAGAGAGAGAGAGAGACGGGAGGTGCCGCGGGAAAGGTCAGCTGGGGTCAGGTGGCTTGGCAGGCCGTTTGAACTTTACTCCGCATGACTGGGAAGCCAACAAAGGTTTTAAAACAGAGCAGTGACTGCATCGGGACGGGCATCTGAGGAAGATGATACCAGCATCTGCCGAGCGGTCCCGGTGTTCCGGGCCCTATGGCCCCGCAGTGTGTTCACGGCTCTGCATTCACATTTCGGCTCTGCATTCCCGCGACGCGTAGGACCTGTATCATCGCCACTGGGTGGTAAAGGCTTAGGGAAGCAGACTGCTTTTGAAAGGAATTGGACCAACTCATTCGAAAAAATCGTAGGGTAAAGTGCCAAGGACGCCTAACGATAATTATGAAAAACAAGGGAGAATACCGGGCTATGAGGAAGTCCTGTGTTCTGTCTGTAGTAAGACTTAATATGGGGGGGGGGGGGGGGGGGCGCCCGCCCGGCTCAGCCTGTAGAGCACGCGACTCTTGATCCCCGGGGCCGTGAGTTCGAGCCCCACGTTGAGGGTAAAGATGACTTAAATAACAAACCTTAAAAAAAGGGAATCAGATACCATTAAAAAAAAGATTTCGGGGGCGCCTGGGTGACTCAGTCGGTCGCGCGTCCAACTTCAGCTCAGGTCATGATCTCGCGGTTCCCAAGTTCAAGCCCCGCATCGGGCTCTGGGCTGACAGCTCGGAGCCCGGAGCCTGCTTCGGATTCTGTGTCTCCCTCTCTCTCTGCCCCTCCCCCACTCATGTTTTGCCCCCTCTCTCTCCCCCTTCCTCTCTCTCTCTCTCTCAAAAATAAATATGTATTAAAAAAATTAAAAAAAAAAAAAAGATTTCCTATAGGGGCAACCTGAGAGACTTAGTTAAGTGTCCAACTCTTGATTTTGTCTCAGGTCATGATCTCATGGTTCGGGAGATCAAGCCCCGCATCAGGCTTTGCACAGACATCGAGGATCCTGCTTGGGATTCTCTCTCTCTCTCTCTCTCTCTCTCTCTCTGTCTCTCTCTCCCCCACTTGTTCTCTCTGTCTCAAAATAAATAAACTTTAAAGAAAAGAAAATTTCATATAAAGATATAGTAACTAAAACAATGGGATAGAGAAATAAATGAGACAATACAGGGGACCGAGAAACAGACCCATGCAAGTTGGTAATATGTAAAGAGCCAGAGGCTACATGCACCTGAGTGGGGAAAGACCGGGTTCCTCAGTAAATGGTGTTGGAAGAGCTGGCTGGCCAAATGGAAAAAAATAGATTTAGCTCCTTACAACATACATGAAAATAAGTTCACAAATGTGTAAAATGAATACCTTTTAGAATAAAAATAGAAGTTCAGTAATATATCTGGGGCCACCCAGGTAATAAATGGAGACACTGTATCTCGTCAAGCCTGAGAGGTCTGGTGCCAGATCCTGCCCTCTTAACGCACTCAGTAGGTGCTCTGTCCCAGTCCCTTCAGAGTGTAAGACGGACCAGTGCAAACAGACACTGAAGGCAGGGCGGTGGCGATCGGAGGCTGGATTGGCAGCCGGTCCCCACATACCTTATGTGAAGGATCGCTGAGGAGGCAGAGGGAGGGACTGTCGCCATGTCACCGTCACTCAGTCGACAGATTGGGCACCGATGATGTACCACCCCCTGCCCGGTGTCCGTGTGATAGATACCATCACAAGCTCAACAAACGTTTACCGAGGGTGGTCGTGTTACCGGGTGGGTGTGAGAAGGATAAAAATAAGGCAATAGCAGTGAATCATTGCATGGTAGGGCTGGGAGGATTTGGGAGATCAACTGTCCAGTCCTCTCGTTTTATAGATTGGGAAATAGGCACGGTGAGAAGGGACTTTTCTCTTTTTTCACAGTATTCTTGTTTGGAACCCTGAGCAAGGAACACAGCTCCCTGGCCGTGTTGTAAACAACCAGCTCCTCTGTCTTTCATGGCGTGAAATTATCTTTTTATTTTTTTAAGTTTATTTATTTTGACAGAAAGAGTGTGTGTGAGTGCAGGAGGGGCAGAAAGAGAGGGAGAGAGAGAATCGCAAGCAGGATCCCTGTTGAGAGCGTGGACCCTGAGGCGGGGCTCGATCCCACAAACTGTGAGATGATGACCTGAGCCGAAATCAAGAGTCGAACACTGGGGCACCTGGGTGGCTCAGTCCGTTAAGCGTCTGACTTCGGCTCAGGTCATGATCTCGCGGTTTGTGGGTTCGAGCCCCCCCATCAGGCTCCGTGCTGACAGCTCAGAGCCTGGAGCCTGCTTCGGATTCTGTGCCTCCCTTTCTCTCTGCCGCCCCACCCCCCCCGCCTCGTTCTCTGTCTCTCAAAAATAAATAAATGTTAAAAAAAAAAAAAAGAGTCAAACACTTAACTGACTGAGCCACTCAGGCGCCCTGAAATTAACTTTTTTTTTTAACTGGTTATCCTGCTCTGGCCACCAAATACTATCCAGCCAGTGCCAGGCAGGTCTAACCCTGTTTATTACTTCATTACTCATTCAACCATTTTTTTAAAATGTTTTTATTTATTTTTGAGACAGAGAGAGACAGAGCATGAGTGGGGGAGGGGCAGAGAGAGAAGGAGACACAGAATCCGAAGCAGGCTCCAGGCTCTGAGCCGTCAGCCCAGAGCCCAACGCGGGGCTCGAACTCACACACCGCGAGATCATAACCTGAGCCAAAGTCCGACGCTCAACCGACTGAGCCACCCAGGCGCCCCACATTCAACCATTATTTACTTCCATCTTTTTTGTCCCCATGTTCTTCCCTGCAGCCTTCCTATAGAATTCCATCCTGGAATGACCCCATTCATTCCTATCCCTCCCTATGCAAGAGCTGAGCCTGCCCAAAGAAAACCATATACTGTGGGGTCACCATGGGTTCATGCCTCCCCTCCACAGAGCCTCCGGTGCCACCCATCAGTGGCCAGCGACTGCCACATTGACAAGTCCAAAGGTCACTTTTCTTCTCATCTGACTTCACGGACCCCTCCCTTCTCCTACTGATGTCTTCAGCAATACTTCTCATTCTCCTCCCACCCATAGCTTTCAGAGTAAAGTTCCAACTCCTTAGATTAGCACTCAGTATCTTTTGTGATTTGGCCCCTGCCCACCTCTGCAGACTCTTTTCCTGCCACTGACCTTGCCCTTCTTTACCCCTGGCCGCAAAGAACTTTCTGCTGTGCCCTTCTTCGGGAAAGATCTCTGCGATTCTCTCCCGTAGGTGGGGTTGTGGAAATCGGCATGTGCCTTCATTCTGAAGGCACCTTCTCAGGCAGGGAGAGTATCTCTCTGTTCTTGGTATCTGGCTGAGTGCTTCAGAGCAGGTACCTAGGAAATGGAGGTTGGAGGAAGCTAAGAGCCAAATGGCATTGTGGGAACGTCCACAGCACAAGGAAATGTATGCCTGATGTCACCCTGTACTCTAGACAACACCACCAGCCGTACACACGCCCCTTCACTTTTCCCCAAACTTGGAAAGAAGCCAGTGGCGGCCTGACCTCAGGGATCTGGGCGGGGGGTGGCGAGGGAGATGTTTGGACAGGGGAAGGAGAGCACCACAGTAGTCTCTTCCCTTTGGGATAAGGGTGATGCTCAACCAGCGTAGCACCCACCGAGTCCCCCTCCCCAGCTTTCTCTTCCTGCCTTGAGTTTGTGGGTTGGAGGGGAAGAGGGGGAAGGTGCTTCTTCAGTGGGGAGGAAAACCCCAGTTCCTATTCCCCTGATCTCTCAGCCCAGGATCCTGCGAACCTCAGGGCGGGACCTAATGGAAGGCTGGTCACTTCCTGTGGGGCCTGTGCCTGCGACCAGCCGCGGAGGCCAAGTTGGGATTGAGACCTGAGAAGGGCAGGGCAGTTATGGATATTTGCAGATCGAGGGGCGGAGTCCAGGGTAATTTGTGTTACTGGTGGGGAACTTGATTTGAGAAAGTTGAGCGGACCCACCTGTATAACAGCTAATATTATCTGACCAGCGCTTTCCAGTTTACAAAGTACTCTCCCATCAGTTCAAACAATTCCTTGGACACCTACTGCCGACACAGGGCCAGGGGCCAGGGCCTTGACCCGCACTTATACCCTGAGGGGCGGGTGCTTTGATCCCCACCTCATTGTTGAGGGAGCTGAATGAAGCCTGGAGGAAGAGTGAAGGGCAGGAGGAAAAATAGGTCGGGTGTGGGTCAGGTTCAGAAGGTGAAGGAAAGCCAGAGGGAAGCAAGTCAGGCTTCTGGTGGTGACAGGGGCTGGCCAGTAAAAAGGTGCCTCCAGCCGCCCCTTCCTTCTGCTGCATTTTAAGACCCACTTAGTCCCTCTTCACTCTTTCAGGATGTGCAGGCCCGGCCTGGGGGCACCTGATGGCCTCCTTCGCTAGCCTTGGCCCTGCTGGCCTTTGGAAAGAGGGTGAGCCTCCTTCCTGATAGTTGCAGACAAATCACCCGGGCCTCTGCTATTTGGGGGCCTGGGGTGGGACCATCACGTAGTCGAGGCAAGCCCAGGGCTGGAGGCCAGGGTGGGAGGGGCCCTACTCCTGGAACTTCTGGCAGCTCCTGCGAGGACCCTGAAGTGGAGAGAGCCCCAAAACAACAAAAAGAGACGGCCTTGCTCCGAGGCCCCGTGCCTCACCTCCTCCGACCGCCGGTGACATCACAACGGCAGGAGCAGGGACTATGGGGACCTTCTGCCTCAATCCCAACCGGCCTTGATCCCAGAGTGGGGTGGGGGCCGAGGCTGACCCCGCTCTACTGGCCAGTGTCTTCTCAGAACCTCTTCCTCCACGCCTCCCTCCTTCTGGAGCTGCCCCCCCCCCACTCCCCCTGCCTGGGGGAAGACCCACGGGCTTCTGAAACAGGCAGAGGAGCAGCTGAGTAGAGGCACAGAGAAGGTGCGAAAAAACAGAGGGGCTTCGGGCAGAACGCCAAGTAACCTAGCAAAAAAAAGTGAGCCGGTGTGAGAAAAAGCCTAGAAGGAAGCACCCTCTGAAGTTGGGGTTATTGAGTACATTTTTTCTGTGTTATGTTGCACATCCTCCAGCTCTTGCTGGTAATCTGTTTTTGCGGTGAGAAAGGAAATCATCCCTTACCCTTAAGGAGCATTTTATTTTACCTGATGTTTAGTCCTTGTATGTTATTCCTGCCAGTCAGCCGATCGTCTTATTTATGAGGTAGGTGTGATTAGCATTTTGGAGGCAGGGACTCTGAGACTCCATCGTGGTGAATGACGGACTTGAAGGCACAATAGCAGCCTGTGGTCTGTTCTGGAGACTGTTCTGTGTGTCCTCGAGAACAGTGCCTATTCTGTTGTCGGGAGGAGTGTCCCGTAGTCTTTTAGGTCCAGTTGGTTTCTAGTGTTTTCCAAGTACTCTATTTCCTTACTGATCTTCTGTATAGGATATTCTGTCCATTATTTGTTTTTGTTTTTTTTTCATTTTTTTTTAACGTTTATTTATTTTTGGGACAGAGAGAGACAGAGCATGAACGGGGGAGGGGCAGAGAGAGAGGGAGACACAGAACTGGAAGCAGGCTCCAGGCTCTGAGCCATCAGCCCAGAGCCCGACGCGGGGCTCGAACTCACGGACCGTGAGATCGTGACCTGAGCTGAAGTCGGACGCTTAACCGACTGAGCCACCCAGGCGCCCCTGTCCATTATTTGTTTTAATGTTTATTTATTTATGAGAGAGTGCAAGCGGGGGAGGGGCAGAGAGAGGGGGACAGAAGATCCGAGGAGGGCTCTGCGCTGACAGGCTGACAGCAGGCAAGCCCGATGTGGGGCTCAAACCCACTAACTGAGAGATCATGACCTGAGCTGGAGTTGGATGCTCCACTGAGCCACCCAGGTGCCCCTGTCCGTTGTTTTTTTTTTTTAATTTTTTATGTTTGTTTATTTTTGAGAGCGAGAGAGAGCACGAGTGGGGGAGGGGCAGAGAGAGAGGGAGACACAGAATCCGAAGCAGGCTCCAGGTTCCGAGCTGTCAGCACAGAGCCCGATCCAGGGCTCGAACTCACAGGCCGCGAGATCATGACCTGAGCCGAAGTCGGCTGCTTAACCGACTGAGCCACCCAGGTGCCCCGCCCCTGTCCATTATTGAAAGTAGGTGCCTGGGTGGCTCAGTCGTTTGAGTTGATTTCAGCCCAGGTCATGATCTCACCGTTCATGGGTTGGAGCCACCCCCACCCCCGTCAGGCTCTGGCTGACAGGGCAGAGCCTGCTTGGGATTCTCTCTCTCTCCTTCTCTCTCTGCCCCTCCCCGACTTGCGCTTTCTCTCTCTCTCAAAGCAAATAAACTTTAAAAAATAATAAAAAAGAAAAGAAAAGAAAGTAGGGCACTGAAGTCTCCGACTATTATTGTAGATGTGTCTATTTCTCCCTTCACTTCTGTCATTGTTTGCTTCATATATTTTGAGATTCTGTTGTTTGGGACATATAGAATTGTTACAGCTTCTTCACGAATTGACCCTTAAATCAATATATAATGTCCTCCTTTGTCCCTTGTAACAGTTTTTTATTTCAAATCTATTTGGTCTAGGATTAGCATAGCCACCCTGGCTGTCTTTTGGGTGGCTCTTTGCACAGAATATGTTTTTCCATCCTTTTGCTTACAACGTATTTGTGTCTTTGGGTCTAAAGTGAGTCTCCTGGGGGTGCCTGAGTGGCTCAGTCGGTCGAGCGTCCAACTTCGGCTCAGGTCACGATCTCGCCGTCCGTGAGTTCGAGCCCCGCGTTGGGCTCTGTGCCGACGGCTCGGAGCCTGGAGCCTGCTTCTGATTCTGTGTCTCCCTCTCTCTCTGGCCCTTCGCCTCTCGAGCTCTGTCTCTGTCTCTGTCTCTCTCAAAAATAAATAAACATTAAAATAAATAAATAAATAAAGCGAGTCTCCTGCAAGCAGCATATACTTGGATTTAAAATATATATATATTTTTGGCCATCTTAAAGTTTACAGTTCAGGGGCAGTAAGTACATTCCTGTGCAACCATCACCGCCATCCGTCTCCAGAACTTTTCTCATATCCCCACACTGAAACTCCATACCCATTAAATAATAATTCTCCATCTCCCCCTACCCCACCGGCCCCTGGCAACCACCATACTACTTTCTGTCTCTGTCAATTTGATTACTAGTGTACGTAAAGTCCTAGGTACCTCATCCAAGTGAAATCATAAGCATCTGTCCTCTCGCGTCTGTTTTTCTCTCCCCCTTAGCGTAATGTCATCAAGGTTCGGACATGCTGTAGGCGTGTCAAAATGTCATTCTTTTTTAAGAATGAATAATATCCAGTATGCCGTTGTATACATATATACACCTTAGTTTTTGTATCCATTTACCTGTCAGTGGGTGCTCGGGTTGCTTCCAGCTTTTGCCTGCTGTGAATAATGCTGCTGTGAGCATGAATGTACAAATACCTGGCTTTCAACTCTTTCGGGCATATATTCGAGTAGAATTGCTGGATCGTATGGTGATTCTATTTTTAATTTTTAAAAAAATTTTTTTTCAACGTTTTTTATTTATTTTTGGGACAGAGAGAGACAGAGCATGAACGGAGGAGGGGCAGAGAGAGAGGGAGACACAGAATCGGAAACAGGCTCCAGGCTCCGAGCCATCAGCCCAGAGCCTGACGCGGGGCTCGAACTCACGGACCGCGAGATCGTGACCTGGCTGAAGTCGGACGCTTAACCGACTGCGCCACCCAGGCGCCCCTATTTTTAATTTTTTGAGGAACCGCAATACATACTGATGTCTATGGCGATGATACATTTTATACTCCCAGCAGCAGTACACAAGAGTTCCAATTTCTCTACCTCGCCACCAACATTTGTCTATTTTATGTTTTGTGTTGTTATGTTACATTTTAAGTAATGGCCATCCTAATGTGTATGAAGTTTTGACTTGTGGTTTTGGCTTGCATTTCCCTAATTAGTGATGTTGGACATCTTTTCATGTACTTATCGGCCATCTGTTATCCTCTTTAGAGAAATGGCTATTCAAGTCCTTTGTATTTTTTGATTTATTTTCAGTTAGATCATTTTTTATTTTATTATTTATTTATTTGTTGTTGTTGTTGTTGTTGTTTTTAAGTAGGCTCTACACCCATTGTGGGCCTTGAACTCATGATTCTGAGAGCAAGAGTCTCATGTTCTACTGACTGAGCCAGCCAGGCACCCTGGTTAGATCATTTTAAAATCCATCCTGGGGGTGCCTGGGTGGCTCAGTTGGTTGAGTCTCTGACTCTTGATTTCAGCTCATCCCAGGGTGAAATCCCAGGGTCGTGGGATTGATCCCAGGGTCGTGGGACTGAGCCCTGCGGGCTCCACACTGAGCGTGGAGCCTGCCTAAGATTCTCTCTCTTCTGCCACTCTCTCCCCATTCGTGCTCTCTCCCTCTCTCAAAAACAAAAACAAAAACAAAAAAAGTTAAAAAAATCCATTCAGCCAATCTGTCTTATGTGTGTAGTAAAATATACATAAAACTCACCATTAAGTATATACTTCAGTGGCATTAAGTTCATTTATAATGTATAATCATCACCAATCTCTGTCTTTTAATTGGTGAACTTAATCCGTTTACATTTAAATGAGTAGTGGGGTACCTGGTTAGCTCAGTGGGTAGAGATTGTGGCTCTTGATCTCCAGGTCATGAGCTTGAGCCCCATGTTGGGCATAAAGCTTACTTAAAAATATGAATAAATAAAATAAGTGATTACTGATATTGAAGGATTTACTTTTGTGATAGTGTTCTTTTCTATATGTCCTCTTCTTTTGTTCCCCAGTCCTTCCAATACTGTGTTCTTTTGTGTTTGATTTTTTTTTCTAGGGTACCATTTTGATTTCCTCTTCACTTCCTTTTCTGTAAATTTCCTACTTGTTTTCTTAGTGGTTACCATGGGGATTACAGTTAATATCCTAAGATTAGTAGCTAATTTATCATCAGACACCATGAAGGCCTAAAACCAGTAGGATGATATATTTAAAGTAGTGATAGGCAGGTGCCTGGGTAGCTCGGTCGGTTAAGCATCCAACTCTTGATCTCAGCTCAGGTCTTAATCTCAGGGGTCGTAAGTTCAAGCCCCACATTGGGCTCTGCACAGGGCATGAAGCCTACTTAAAAACAAGTGGGAGGAAGGAAGGAAGGAAGGAAGGAAAGGAGGAAGGAAGGGGAAGGGAGGAAAGGGAAGGAAGGAAGGAAGGAAGGAAGGAGAAGGGAGGGAGGGAGGGAGGGAGGAAGGTAGGTATTGATAGGGTGTTCCCTATGGTGGCACATATACTAAAATTGGAATGATACACAGGAGATTAGCGTCACCCCTGCCCAAGGATAACATTCATGAAGCATTCCATATGTTGAAAGTTATGCTTACAAAAAAATAAATAAAATAAAGTACTGACGGTATTATCGTATTTTTGGTATGTAACTCCTCTTTTGTGTTTCTTATATGATTTAAAAGGCAGATGCATAAAACAATAATTATAAATCTATGTTAACATGTACATAATGTATACGGATGTATTTGTACCAATAACATAAAGGGGGTATGGAATTGACTAGGAGGAATTAATGTATGTTATTGAAGTTAAGATGGTATCAGTTCAGTCTAGATTGTTGTAAATTTATCTATTTCTTCTTAAGTGCACTTAGGTAATTTGTGTCTTTCCGTGTATCCTCCATTTCAACTAAGTTGTTGGATTTATTGGCATAAAGTTGTCCCTAATGGCCCCTTATTAGTCTTTTATTATCTGTAAAATCTGTTGTGATGTTACTCTCTCATTCCTGATATTAATGATTTGTATTTTTTCCCGACCATTCTGGCTAGAGGTTTATCCATTTTGTTGATCTGAAGCAGCATTTAGTTTCATTTATTTTTCTCTATTTTTCTGTTTTCTATTTCATAGATTTCTGCATTCAACTTTTGTTTTCTTCTGCATACTTTGGTTTCAGGTGGAAGCTGAGGTCATTGACATGAGATCTTTCTTCCTTCTTCCTCCCTCCCTCCCTCCCTCCCTCCCTCCTTCCCTCCTCTCTCCCTCCCTCCCTCCCTTCCTTCCTTCCTTCCTTTTTTTAAAAAAGGATTTTTAGGGGGGGTGCATGGGTGGCTCAGTTGGTTGAGCATCTGACTTCAGCTCAGATCATGATATCACAGCTCGTGGGTCTGAGCACCACATTGGGCTCTGTGTTGACAGCTTGGAGCCTCGAGCCTGCTTTGGATTCTGTGTGTGTCTCTCTCTCTGCCCCTCCCCCACTTGTGCTCCGTCTCTCTCTCTCAAAAAAAAAAATAAACATTAAAAAGTTTTTTGTGGGGCGCCTGGGTGGCGCAGTCGGTTAAGTGTCCGACTTCAGCCAGGTCACGATCTCGCGGTCCGTGAGTTCGAGCCCCGCGTCAGGCTCTGGGCTGATGGCTCGGAGCCTGGAGCCTGTTTCCGATTCTGTGTCTCCCTCTCTCTCTGCCCCTCCCCCGTTCATGCTCTGTCTCTCTCTGTCCCAAAAATAAATAAAAAGCGTTGAAAAAAAAAAAATTAAAAAAAAAAAAAAAGTTTTTTGTAAGAAAAGACTTTTTTGGGGGGGGGCTCCTGGGTGGCTCAGTCAGTTAAGCATCTGACTTCGACTCAGGTCATGATCTCGGGGTCCATGAGTTCAAGCCCCAAGTTGGGCTCTGTGCTGACAGCTCAGAGCCTGGAGCCTGCTTCAGATTCTGTGTCTCCCTCTCTCTCTCTCTCTGCCCCTCCCCTGCTTGCACACTCTCTCTCTCTCTAAGTAAATAAATGAGTCAGATGTACCTTAAAAAAAGGCATTTAGTCAAGGTGCCTGGGTGGATCAGTTGGTTAAGCGTCTGACTCTCGGTTTTGGCCCAGGTCGTGATCTCATGGCTTCATGGGTTCTAGCCCTGAGTGAGGCTCTGCGCTGGCAGCGTGGAGCCTGCTTGGAATTCTCTCTCTCCCTGTCCGCCCCTCCCCCACTCACACTACATCTGTCTCTCTCAAAATAAAGAAACAAACAAAGACATTTAGTGCCATAAATTTCGGTAATGGAGGTGCCCCACAAATTCTGTGTTGTGTTTTCATTTTCATTCAGTTCAAAATACTTCCTACTATTAAAAAAATTTTTTTTTAATTTTATTTTTACGTAATCTCTACACCCAACATGAGGCTCGAATTTACAATCCTGAGATCAAGAGTCGCATGCTCTACCAACTGAGCCAGCCAGGTGCCACTCTAATTCTTTTTTTTTTTTTTT
>NW_026057580.1:8149393-8165884 GCF_023721935.1 Panthera uncia
GAGAGAGAGAGAGGGAGAGAGAGAGAGAGAGAGAGAGAGAGAGAGAGTTTCAAGCAGGCTCCACACCATCAGCCCAGAGCCCAACATGGGCCTCAATATCACAAACTGTGAGATCATGACCTGAGCCAAAATCAAGAGTCAGACACTTGGCTGTCTGAGCCACCCAGGCACCCCCTAATTATTTTTGATCCAGAGGTGTGTTACTCATTTTCCAAGCATTTGGGGATTTTCCAAGTATCTTTCTGTTATTGGTTTCTTTTCTTTTCTTTTTTTAGAGAGAGAGACAGCATACGCCCATGGGAGCAGGGGAGAGAAGCAGAGAGAGAGAGAGAAACTTTTTTTTTTTTTAATGTTTATTTTGAGGGAGAGAGAGAGATAGAGCTCGGATGGGGGAGGGGCAGAGAGAGAGGGAGACACAGAACCCGAAGCAGGCTCCAGGCTCTGAGCTGTCAGCACAGAGCCCGACGTGGGGCTGGAAGTCACCAACTGTGAGATCATGACGTGAGCCGAAGTCGGACGCTTAACCGACTGAGCCACCCAGGCGCCCCTCCACAGTCCGCTTTTAAGTGATATTACACAACCTCATGTATATCTGAATCTTACTATATTTCCATTTCTTGTCCAACCTTTATGCTATTGACATAATACATTTTGTATCACGTCTGACTCCATAATACATTTTACTTTTACGTATGTTAGCTTGAATCCTTGTAAATGTGAGATTTGTTTATGGCCCAGAATGTGGTCTATCTCAGTAAATATTCTCAGTGCACAAACCCCACAATACATTATCACTTTTTATTTTTTAACACAATTCTCTTTTTAAAAGATGTAAGTAATAAGAAAAAAATGATATACTTACTCATGTAGTTATCATCACCAGAGTTCTTCATTCCTTTGGGTCGGTCCATATTTTTATTTGGTACCATTTTCTTTTTGCCTGAAGAACTTCCCTTAAGAAATTTTGTAGAGCAGGTCTGCTAGTGATGAATTCTTTCAGTTCTTATATATCTGAAGATGTCTTTATTTCCCCTTTATTTTGTAATCTTTATTTGAGAGTGGGGAGGGGCAGAGAGAGAGAGGGAGAGCGAGAGGGAGAGAGAGAGAATCCCAAGCAAGCTCTGTGTTGTCCGTGCAGAGCCCGATGTGGGGCTCAAACTCACGAAAGACGAGATCATGACCTGAGCCGAAATCAAGTCGGGCACTTACTCAACTGAGCCAGGCGCCCCTCACTTTTGTTTTTGAAAGATATTTTTTATTTTAATTCCAGTATAGTTAACATAGAAAATGTCAGTTTCAGGAGTACAAGATAGTGACTCAATACTTCCAAATATCACCCAGTGCTCATCCGGACAGGTGCACTCCTTAACCCCCATCACCTGTGTAACCCATCCCCCCACCCACCTGCCCTCCAGTAACCATCAGATTGTTCTCTACAGTTAAGAATCTGTTTCTTGGTTTGTCTTTTTTCTTTTTTAAAAAAATTTTTTTAATGTTTATTTGAGAGAAGAGAAAGAGTGTGAGTGGGGGAAGGGGGGAGAAAGAGGGAGACACAGAATCGGAAGCAGGCTCCAGATTCTGAGCTGTCATCACAGAGCCTGACGCGGGGCTCGAACTTGCGAACTGTGAGATCATGACCTGAGCTGAAGTCAGGCGCTTAACCGACTGAGCCACCCAGGCGCCCCACTCTTTCTTCTTTTACTCGTTTGTTTCCTAAATTCCACATGAGTGAAATCATATATATATTTGTCTTTCTCTGACTGACTTACTTTGCTTAGCATTATACTCTCTAGTTCCATCCATGTTGTTGCAAATGGTAAGATTTCATCCTTTTTATGGCGAAATACTATTCCATTGTATATTTATACCACATCTTCTTTATCCGCTCATCTATCAGTGGACATTTGGGACATTTTTCTCTTCTTCTGGGCCTCTAATCACCATATGTTAGGCCACTTGAGATTGTCCTACAACTCCCCGATGCTCTTGTAATTTTTTTCTAGACTCTTTCTTCTGTTTCATTTTGGGTAATTTCTATTCTAATGCCTTCATGTTCATTTACCTTTTCTTCTGCAATATCTGATCTGCCATTAATCTTACCCACTGTATATTTTATTTTGGACATTGGAGACTTCATGTCTAAAAATTCAATCTGGGGCTTTTTTTTTTATATCTTCCTTGTCTGCCCTTAACTTTTTGAGCATAAAGAATACAGTTATAACTGTTCTATTTTTATTTTTTAACTTTTACTGCTTATTTTTGAGAGAGACAGAGTGCAAGCAGGGGAGGGGTAGAGAGAGAGAGAGGGAGACACAGAATCCGAAGCAGGCTCCAGGCTCTGAGCTGTCAGCACAGACCCCAATGTGGGGCTTGAACTCACAAACCATGAGATCATGACCTGAGCCGAAGTCGGATGTTTAACTGAGTCACCCAGGCACCCCCAGTTATAACTGTTTTAATGTCCTCCTCAGGTCTAACATCTGTCAGTTCTGGATCAGTTTCAGTTGATTATAGATTGTGTTTTCCTGCCTCTTTGCACGTCTAAGTATTTATGAATCCATTTTTATTTATTTATTCATTTATTTAAGTTTATTTATTTTGAGAGGGGCAGAGGCAGTGGGGAGGGGCAGAGAGAGAGGAGAGAGAGAATCCCAAGCGGGGCTTGAACCCACAAAACCATGAGATCATGACCTGAGCCAAAACCAAGAGTCAGACTCTTAACTGACTGAGCCATTCAGGCGCCCCTTTATGGATCCATTAAAAAATATATATTTATTTATTTTTGAGGGAGAGAGAGAGAGAGAGAGAGAATGTGGGGGAGGGGCAGAGAGAGTTGAGGGGCAGAGAAACTGAAGCAGGCTCTGTGCTGACAGCAGGGAGCCCGCCATGGGGCTTGAAGTCACAAACCTTGAGATCACGACCTGAGCTGAAGTCGGATGCCTAACAGACTGAGCCACCCACGTGCCCTTTAATCCATTTTTTTAAATGGATGCCACACAGTATGAATGTTACCTCGCTGGGGGCTGGGTAGTTTTGCATTCCTATAAATCTTCTTGCGTTTTGTCCTGGAATGAGTTTATATTACTTGCCAACATTTTGATCTTTCCAAAGGTTGCTTTTATGATTTGTTAGGTGGGTCCAGAGTAGGGGGACACAAGGATGAGCAAAGCATCAGTGGAAGTGGATACATAAGCCTAGGCACTCCCCGTAGCAACACGGGTAAGGGAACACGCAAAACTTGATCAGGGTGGCACAGTGCAGCCTCAGCTCTGCCCTCTCTCTCCCCTTCCTGAGGTAGCAGCAGCGTGAAGAGAGCAGAGAGGGCTGCAGTATTCCCCGGCTGGGCTTGGGGTACCCAAGGGATTTCTAAAGCCTTATCACTAGAACAAATCGGGCTTCAAATCATTTGTAAATTGGGGCCACCCCCACCTGCCCTGCCTAGCTCAGAACGGTGTTCTGTCCTGGCGGGAAGGGAAACGTGCTGAGTTTCTGACACTGAGACCCCGACATACTGGCTTAGCCAGTTGACCACTAAGCCCACTCCTAGAGGGCCCTCGAGATATGTGGTCAGAAGCTGTGGGGATGAGGACAAAAGCTGGGTATGTGAGCAGCCAAAGGGGTCTGAGTTCTCAAACTAATTATTTGCTCCTAACCTTGCAAGATGAGGCAAGCCCAGGGCATCTGGGTGGCTCAGTCGATTTAAGCATATAATAAAAAATACATATATAGGAAGCAAGTCCTGCCTGGGGAGGTGGTTTCCTCCGTCTGCCCTCACCTCTGATAGAAGCCTGGGATGGGTGGTCTCCTTACTCTCCAGACTCAAAAGCCTGAGAAACACCAGGGAATCCACCCGGAGCCTCCAGACCTGGGCATTTCTGTCATTCCTTTCCTTTTATCTCTGATTTCCCACCAGTCAGATGATGGTGTCTGAAGGCAAGAGGCCAGAGTTCTCAACTGCCCTCTGGTTCTCCGTTGGGTCATCTCTGCATCAGACCCGCCCTTATCCAACCTCCTTCGGAAAGGCCTGAGGAAACTGGCCAGACCAGACCAAGTGGCTCAACCATGTCCACGCCACTGGCTGTCTCTGGCAAGAATAAGCCGATCCAGCTTATTCCTGTATCTCCAGTAGCACCCAAGGACCCTGGAGGGCCTCAGCCTCGTTCAGCTCCCACAACTTTTGTGTTCTTGGGTGGCTTCCATCACCTGCCAGTCTGGAGTTTTCCTAATCGTGTGTAATGGGCTGGGGTGGGGGTGGGGGGTCTGGTACAAAACTACACATACCTACCTGAGGTAATTGTAGATTCACATGCAGTTGTAAGAGATAATAGAGCTCCCTTATACGCTTTGCCTAGCTTCCCCCAATGCTAACTTTTGCAAAACTATAGTGGAAGATCACAACCAGGATACTGATATCGGTAAAATCCATCCACCTTATTCACATTTCTCCAGTGGGTGACATTGTAACTAACAGACCACGAAAGCTTTCAAATTCACCGGTGTCGCGAGTTGCTTGTGACCCAGGGGGACTGCACCGCGCTGCTCCACCCGTGCCCCTGCAAACCACGAAAAGGTTAACGGGGCTTTTAACAGGGCATCGCATGTCATCGGTTAATCCGCACACCAGCCTGTTTTACAGACGTTAAGACTGAGGCGCAGAGAAGGGTGGGTGGGTAAGTGGGCCCAGGTCCCACGGCCGCGCAGGACCTAAGCCGGGCTTGTCTACTCTATCTACCCTCTGAGCACAGCCTAGGGGGCCACTAGGAGGCTTGGAAGGCTAAATAAACATAATGGAGACCTTGTGGGCCTGGGGCAGGGTCCGGCCGTGAAGGGAAGAGCAGCCAGCCGCCCCACGCCGCGGCTTGGCCCTACACCGGAGCTCCACCCAGAAGCCTGAGCAAACCGGACGTCACACCTTCCCTGGCCACCTGAGCTCCCCGGCGGGGGCGCTCGGCTGGGGTCCCGCCCCGGGGGACGCCGGGAAGCGGCCCCGGCCCCGGCCCCGCCCCGCCCCTCCCCTCCCCGCGCACTCTCCTCCCCCTTCTGCGCAGCCCTCGGCTGCCCTCTGCTGCCGCGGGGTGGACCCTGCAACCCGGGCCGTCCCCGCCTTCGCACTGCGCACCCCCAGCCTCCGGATTGGCCGCTCCAGCCGTCTCCGGGCCGTCCGCCTTCGGCCACTGGATTGGCTGCGCCCCTGTAGTGAAGCCCCGCCCATTTCCCCGGGTCCTTTGATCACGCGCCTGCCAGCTCTTCCGGGGCCTGGGAGCCAACCGAGGGCGTTCCTGTCCGGGCTACAGCGGCGGGAGGTAAGGCATGAACGGGTTGGATGGGCTGCAGAGCGCCCGGACGGGTCCATGCCTCGGGGTGCCGGGATTCTAGGATTCCTGGGCCCCTCTGCGCACCGCTCCCCAAACCTCCCTCCCTCCCCCGGCCTGAGCCGCCCAGCGCAGTGGGAACTACCTCCCACTCGCCGATGCTGGTCCGCATCCCCGGAGCGGCCTGACACTCGCCCCACCTCGGCACGTCCCCTCGACTGTGGGACGGTGTGCATGCGACTGGGCAAGCTCGGTGCCCCGACGGACACCGGGACGGGTAGTTCGTACCTTGCCCTCCGATGGAGACCCAGGCGAAGCGGGGTCAGGGACGTTGGGGTCTGCGTGCAAGAGCCTATGGACAATCTCCTTGCATCTGTTGATGGGAGCTGACCCTGTCACCTCCCGCCTGTCAGCCCTCGCTAAGAGGGGAGGGACCTGGGCGGAGCCCCGGGTGGGGACCAGAGGGAGGTGACATCACCTCACAGATACAGTCCAGCCCTGCCCACTTGTGTCCACCCTGGCACATGAGACCAATGGGGGGAGAGGCTATCCAGGCTGTATGTCTGCAGTCACACCGGGGACAGGGAGGGCACAGGGAGAGCCCATAGTCTAAAATGTGGGGACTGGACCAGGACGGAGGCAGTCTCCTTCAGATGCTCCTCCCTCACCCCCTAGGCCACAGTGCAGGACCAAATCTCCCCTTTGTGCTCCACTGGATAGGTGCTGGCAGCCCAGCGTCCCAGGAGGTGGGAGCAGGACCTGGGAACCTGTGTCTAAGCTTTTCCCAGTTGAGATGTGCAAACGTTGGCCACCCCGAGCTGGGCCACACCCTGATTTGGGGGGTAGGAGCCGAGCGGGACTCTGGGCCTCCCCTCGATGCCCTCCAAACCCAGGATTTGCTGAGAGTCACTGGAGGGTTAAACCCAGCACCCTGACCTGGAGGATCCCTTGTCCCGGTGCCTGACCTAAGTTGTGATACATCGCTCTTGGGGAGGGATCCAGAGCTTGAAATTGATAACCTCCCTTCCTCCTCCCCAGGGAGCCCAGTGGAGGCGCCCTCCCGAGGCACTACTGCCCATGCTGACTACCCAGCCCTCCGGCTGCCGATGTCATGAGTAACACTACAGTGCCCAATGTCCCTCAGGCCAACAGCGACTCCATGGTGGGCTATGTGTTGGGGCCTTTCTTCCTCATCACCCTGGTCGGGGTGGTGGTGGCTGTGGTAAGGAGCCCCCACATCCACACATATACACCCACACCTTTGCTAAGGCACGGCTGGGTGGGCCTGAGCCAGCCTGCACACATTGTCTCAGCTGTCCTGCTGTTTTGGGAGTGGAGGGGGTAGAGGTGGGTCCCTCTCGCTTGTGGGCCATCCTGGGCTCGCTCAGCAGCCTCCACAGTGCTGTGTCTCTGTTACAGGTAATGTATGTCCAGAAGAAAAAGCGGTGAGTGTCCCTGCCCTGTTGTTACCTCTCCTGCATTCTGCTTCAGTTTCTTCCCTTGGGATCTGGGTTCCTCTGCCTACGCGTTGAGATGCCCCTCAGCCATCCTTCTACAAGCCCGAAATTCCCTACACCCCATTGTTAGGTTTTCCTGCCCACGTGCGGCTTACCCACCGGAGAGGGGCCCCTTGTAGATTCGGGCATGGATGCTTAGAACCTTTGTGTGCCCCTAAAGGCACCCACTGCAAGTGCCCCTGCCTTGGACAGTCAGGTGTTTGAAGGGAGTGGGCACCCCCCTGGGCTGAGCCCCCTCCCCTGCTCCCCAGAGTGGACCGGCTTCGCCATCACCTGCTCCCCATGTACAGCTACGACCCTGCTGAGGAGCTACATGAGGCTGAGCAGGAGCTACTGTCTGATGTGGGAGACCCCAAGGTGAGCACTCCGGGGGCAGGGACAATCAGCAGAGGTCCGTGTTCTCACCCATACTCCCCCTGAAACAAGAACCTGCTTCTGCCCTCGGCCCTCCCCATTTGGGGCCGCCACCAGTGTGGGGTGCCCCGGAGGCTGTGTCGTGGCCTCTGCCCTGGAACCCAGCCTGGTGGCATGATCTCTTCCCTCACAGGTGGTACACGGCTGGCAGAGTGGCTTCCAGCACAAGCGGATGCCCTTGCTGGATGTCAAGACCTAACCTGACCCCCTTGCCCTGATCTCCAGAACCATGGGGTCTTGGGAGTGCCCAGGGCCTGCAGCCTGCTGCTTGCCTTCCCATTTGCACTCACCCAGCTCCCCCTGCTGGGTACCGGGTCTCCTCTCCTCCCATCCATACCCAGTAGCACCTCACAACCGACCCTCCCCGCCCCCCTTCCGGCCTTCAGGCCTTTGTGGGCTGAGCCTACCATCCACTCCCAAGGGGCTAATAATACAAGTTTTTCCTTCTGGGGTGGAAGGGTGGTTGGAGACCGTTTTCTCTGAGCCCTCCCCTACTCGGCTTTGGATTGGTTTCCATGGTGACAAGGCCTAATGTATAGTATTCAGTATATATATTTTGTAAATAAATGTTTTGTGGCTAGGGGTGTGGTCGATTTCTTCGAGAGGCTTAAGTTACCCTTCCCTGGAGCTAATGCTTGTCCTCCCCCCCCCCCACCCCGCCTCCCGCAGCCTGAAGAGCACCTTGAAAGCCACCCCCAACAACTAGATCCTTAGTTTCCAGCCTTCCTACCCCAGGTGCCCACCACAGAGAAGACTCCAGTCCAGAAAAGGATATTTTTTTTATTCAAGTAACTGCAAATAGGAAACCAGATGGGGGGGCCCCAGGCTGGGACAAATAATGGCTACCTCCTCCCCGACAGAACAGGGGGAAAAGGTGGCCCCTACACCCTTGTCGGTCAATACAGGCCCCCCCCACTCCTCACTCTGCTGCAGCATCCTAGGGGCAGGGCCCCCACCTTCCCTGGGACTGGGGTGGTCGGTAACCCAGCCTGCTCTGCCCCAGGCCCCTTCCCCTAAGAGCATCTTGGAGGAGGGGGATGTGGGCAGAACAGGAGGAGGCAATGAGGATGAACATTTGGCGCTGGTCGCAGCAGCAATGACGGATGTCTAAGAATGGAAACATTGAACAAAAACAACACAACTGTCCAGAGGTAGTTTGTGAACAGAGGAAAGATGGAACCAGAACCTTGGGGGGTGGGGAGGAGCAGAAGGGTGGGAGTGGGCAAGGCTAGCTCCTTGTTATTAGTGCCCCGTGTGAGGAAAGGGGAAACTGAGGCCTAGGGTAGAAGCGGAGAGGATTGGGCAGTGGCTCCAGCCCACCTTAGGTGGCTGCCACAGGGAACCTGGGCCTCCTGGATAAAGGGTGACCGAATTTCCCTCACTGCAATAGATTCCAGGGTGGCGGTGAGGTGGGCTGGAGCCCGTTTGGAGAGGGTAGGGGGCTCAGACCCCTCCTGCCTTCCTTCCCGTGCCCCAAACGGGGCTGTCCGACCTCGAGCAAGGACTAAGCAAGGTGGGAAGGAAGAAAAGTGGGCGTGAGCCACACCTGGTGAGACACAGGCTGGGTGGGCGCATCTTGGGGCTAAGCACCCCTCCCCACTGGCCGTACCTGCTGCTGCCAGTGCTGTGGAGTGGGGCAGATCAGAATGAGATGGGGCATGGCCCCTTTTAAGGCCAGGGGAGCCCTCCCAGGCCCCTTAGTGGGAAGCCAGAAGGAAGAGTGGGGAAGCAGAGGGGACCCCCATACCAAGAGCCCAGTCAGCAATGTCCCCAACCACTGAGCGTGGGGACGCAGCAGGGGCAGGGTGCGGCGAGGCGGGAAGTCGGCTTTGTCTGGAAGGGCAAATGTGCGCATGGGTGAGGGGTCGCTGGAAACCTAGACCAAAGGAAACTGCTCCCCACTCAGGCCTTGGGGCCCCGCAGCGGCTGGTGTGCTGTGTAGTGTGGTGGTGAGGGCACAGGTAGGTGGCGGTGACGCGTGGGCCTGGGGGGAGGGGCGGGGGCGGTGGGAGCGGAGCGGAGCTGTCCAGTCCCAGAAGGAAACTGCTCCCCGGTGAAGGAGCAGGCGGCACGGCGCGGTCACTGCTCCTCCTCGGAGGACTCCTGCGAGATGCCCTCTTCTTCCTCCTTCTCCTGTGAGGTGGGCAGGGCAGTCAGCAAGAGTGCCAGGTCTGCCCCCCCTCCCACTCAGGGGGGAAAGGGCACAGGCCAAGATTGCCCCCACCCCTCTCTGTGCTCCCTGGCTCTCCAGAAGGGGGATGAGTCAGGGCTGAGTGTGTGAGTGACTCAGCAACCTCCACGGCCCAGTTTCATTCATAAAAAAGGAAGAATTTAAAGGGAGGGAAAAAACCCACACACACGCCGCTCTCACACAGAGCCAGCCCTCCTTGGCCCTGGGGCCCGTGGTGGGTGCAGGGTGGGGGGACCCGCACAGCTCAGTGCAGCCCTGAGCTCCAGGCAGTGAGGAAGTCACTACCGGGCTTTCTGGAGGAGGGGAAGGGAGAGGGGGCCAGGGAGAGGACCGAGGAAGGTGCGGCTGCAGGGTGCGTGAGCCCCCCCTGCTGGGTGCAGTGCAGGGGAACCAGGTGGCCTTGGCCCGCAGGGGCAGCTGCTGGGCTGGGGAGCTGGGCCGCTGACTGACCCCAGGCCAGGGCGGGGAGGAAGGGGAAGTGTGTGCCGCCGGGGCTCACTCACTGGGCGGGAATGTCGGGACACCACACGGGCCTGCGGTCCCCGTGCCAGGCACAAACTCCAAAACAACTTGTTTCCTGTTACTCACTCCTGGGGCCCAGCCAGCACCCTCTGACCCCCCTCCTCACCCTGGTGGTGGCTCAGCTCGAGGAATGAAGGCCTCAGGGAGTTCAGGGAGCAGGTTTGGGGTAGAAAAGGGCCAGGAAGATCAAGGCTGGGGTGGCCGTAACTTCAGTGTAGGCCCTAGGGGCAGCCTCCGGACTCAGGCCACCTTCTTCCATTAGCAGCTATTTGTGGGGGACTCAGAAATGGATAGGTGGAGGACAAACCTCACCCTATGCCCAGGTAGCACTCTTTCCTCATTTCTACTGGTGGGGGGCCGGGGGGACTAGATGGCCTCCAAGTTCTCCCTAAAAGTTGAGTCTGTTCTAGTAGAGGAAGGAGAGGTGGCCCCACCCCCCCCACCAGGGCGGGGGTCTAGTCTGGTTTGTACCTGGGACCCCTTACTGCTATGGACACAGCCCTTTAAAAGCCCTGGGCTGGGTGCCAGGACCCAGAATCCCTTTCCCTCTCTAGGCCTGGATAGAGGGATGATGTCCCACCATGCCCGGCTCTGGTCAGCCAGAGCCGTCTTTCCACGGTGAGTGCCCAGGAGGAACAGGCATCACCCAACCTCAACACCCTCCCCAGAAAAACCAAACCACCGCTGTCCCTTCACCTACCAGTTTTTTGGGTCTGCCCCTTGGTTTCCTCCCTGGAGTTGTGGTAGTTTTCTAGATGGTCCGAGAAAAGATCCACTAAGTCAAAAATGTTCCTGACAGTGCTCCCCCAAATGACCAAGGGCCCCGATGGTGAGCGAGAGCAGGGAGGAGCAGAACTACGTACCTCTGCTCAGGGCGGCCCAGGACTGTCACCCCGGCAGGCCCACCCGAGTCCAGCTGGTGATGACTGGCCAGCCACACTGCCCACCCCCCCCAATATACACACACGCCCCCCACTCCCTCCTCCACCCATGACTCAGAGGATATGAGTCGTGTCTCAGAAAAAATAAAATAAAAAACAAAACAACTGCTCCGAGAGGCTGATGCCACTGTGAATCTGGCCTTCCCTGCTTAACCCCACTCCCTCGGGACCCAGGGGACCCTGGAATGGAAGGAAGCACTCTCAGCCCAGGGACTGGTGCTGCTGTCCCTTCCCTCTTCCTGACTCTCCCTTCTCCGGACGAGGAAAGCCGCAGGACTTCTGACCTGACTTCCCCATTGTCCTGGGCAGGACCAAGTCCCCGGAAGGAAGACCTCGATCATCACCCTGCTTTCCCCCAATTCGCAAAGACTCCCCCTGCCACCCATATGCCAGGGAAGAGGGGGCAGGGTACAGGCCCTTCCCAGAGCCCCCCACAGCCGTGGCCACGGGGACAGGGCCCTCCTCCTTCGTCCTTACCCGGGTCTTGGCAGCACCCTTGTTTTTGCTCCCCTTTGGTCGGCCCCGAGGTCTCTTAGGTGTTGGCACTTCGCTGGGTTCCTTCTGCAAAGACAAATGGGGTCATCAGGGACACAGATGCCACCTGTCCTGCCCCTTTCAAAAGACACAGCTCTCTCCCGTGCCCCAGCAAGACTGAGTCAGCAAGCCATCACCCCGACCCAGAAATCCACAGGAACCATGGCGGGCAAGCCCTCGTGATGCAGGTTCTGACTTTGACCGTCTTTCGCAAAGCCCCTCCCATGCTGCCCTATGACAACAAAGTGACAAGAAACCAGAAAAGGGAAAGGTGTCACCGGAGAAGAAAGACACTGTCAGGGAGCTCTGCCACCGAAGGGCTCTAAGCTCTTGGGCAAGACACAGAATGCCTGGGCCTCAGTTTCCTCAACTGTAAATGGTGACCACACTCACCTCACGAGGCATCACGAAAAGTAAAGGAAGGATGTGGGAATGTCTAGCACTGGGCCAAGACTGCTGCCCACCCCCTCAGACGACACAGGCTGGAGACTGTGGAGGACGCAGAAGGGGAAAGGAGGCCCCGCGACAGTGGAGGGAGCCTCCAGCCTCCACCTGCAAACTGGACTCCCTCTAGGCTGCCTCCCAGAGCAGGAATGATGCCCAGATGTCAGAAACAGAGATCCTGGCCATGGTTGCCGCTGAAATTTTAATAAGCCTGACAGGATAAAAAAGCTGCTGCATAATGCATAGAAGCTGAGCAGTAAAGGCAGGTCAGCTATGGTTTCGGGGGGACTGCCCATAGGCTGTTTAGAACTTTGGTCCAGCAGCCCAACACTCCTTCTCGGACACCCCCCTGTGGACCCCAGCTAACTGGCTCCAGGTGGAGACCAAGGGAACCAGACTGACTTCCCTCCACACATTGTGGCCTCTGAAAGAGGCAGCTGAATCCCACCACTCAGACATCCCACGGCTCATTATCTCCCTAAAGAGTCAGTACAGACAGCACTCTTCAACCTACAGATGTGGAAGCCGAGGCCCACGGTATAAAGGGCAAGGGTTGCCCTCAATCCCTTTCCTCTTCCTGGGGAAAGGGAAGTGAGCTGGGCCTCACCAGTTACTGCCCCTGTGAGAGAATCCAGGATCTCCACCACAGGGCAGGGGGCCCCCAAAAGGCCAAGCTGGCCTTCTAACCCCGGGAGACCTCAGCAGGGGACAGCACCAGGGTTGAGGGTTACTCTCTCACCAACTCCCCCACATTTTCAAGTTCTTGGGCTTCAGTTTTCCTTTTACAGAGCCAGAGCCTGGCCTAGGGCCACTCTAAGGGAGGCCCATGGATAGATGCTGGCCCAGGATTTTTTTGTTACAGGCCTGGGATGAGGAAGTACAGAAATTGACAGGTATTCGTAAACTTTCACAGCCAATTGACAGAATAGTCTGTACAACGAAATCTCGGGACTGAAAACGTGAACTTCTATATACATGTAACTCCTCTTTTCTGTGTTTTATCAACGCATTGGTCCACAACAGACTGGAAGTCAAGGGTGGGTACTTCACCAGAGTGCGAGCTCTCGCCTGTGTGACTGCAAGGTCGCTTCTGGCTTGGATCGGCCGGCAAGGGCTCAGAGTTCACTCAGATTCCTCAGCCCCCACTTCTCTCCTGGGGTCTCAGCAACGGGCCAGGGTGGGCATGCGCTGGGTGCATGTTGGAGGACACACACTGAGCAAGGATCCTGCACCCCTCTTCCAGTTTTCACTTGGCACCTCCCTAGCCCAAAGGGGTAAACCGAGGCAAAGGTTCGGACACCCACCTGACTCCCTACCAGCGCCGTCCCGGGACTCACCGGAGGCTGCTTGCGCGGCCTGCCCCGACCCCGCTTCTCAGTGCCGTCCTTTTCCTGCTTGGAGGCCAAGGGCTGGCTGGACTTCGAGCTCGACTCGCTCATCTTCCCTTCTCTCTGGAGCAGGTGGAGGAGCGATGGCTGGGATGCTAGGAAAGCAGGAGAAGTCGTTTTAAACACAACATTTTGCTTCGGCCACCTCCTACCCCCTTTACCACTCCCCCACCTTCAAGGTGGCCTGCCTGTAGGACCCTGCCTGCTCCCAGGGATCCAGGATCCCCACCCTGCTTAGGCTGGTGGGGGTGGGGGTCCGCCCAGCCCAGCATGTTGCTACAGGGTGGGGTCGAGCCGTTGGCTCTAATCAGCTCCTTATCTCCTGCTCAGAAGGGCGCTTTGTTGTCCTGCCACCCCCACAGGGCCCAGGCCCAAGAGGCACAGCAGGCTCAGATGTGGCTGTGGGTGAGGTCACCAGGGCAAAGGTGTGGATGAGGTGGGGGGATCCTCACACTGCCGGGGGTCCCTTCTCTAGCCAGCCGCCCTTTCTCTTAAGAGAAAGCCAAGCCTGAGTGGCCCACAGGCAACAAGGGAGGAAAGGTAAGCAGAGAATAAGCCTTGGGCTTCCATCTGGCAGCCGTGGGCATCAGTCCCTGGCCCACCTGCTTTGGCCCAAGCCTCGGGACCAGGCGCTACCAGGGCCAAGCTTGATACTCTGTACCAATCGCCCAGCCAGGGATGGTGCCTACCCCACTAGTTCTCTCTGTTCTCTCTCCGGATAGAGCCTTGGGGACTCAAGGATGGGAAGTCTGGGAAGGGGAAGTGGGCTGAAATCACACGGGGGCGGAAAAGAAACCTAAAGCTGAAAGGTGGGTCTCCTCTTCCACCCCCGTCCACCTGGAGCCAAATGAGATTGTCCCCTTTGATGCCTGCTTTCAGGAGGGGCAGGAATTCTGCACTGAGATGGATCCTTCGGAACAGATGCTAGCTGCCCTCCCCCATGCCCCACTCCCCCAGCCTGGGCAGAGCTGGTCGTCAGTCCTCCAAAGCTTCTTGGTTCTCTTCTAGCATCTTTCCTCTTCTTATATACAGGCCGTTTTGTGTTTAATCAGCCCCACCAATTTTCAGCTTACCTAAAACTTCCCACTGCTTGCAGCATTTGCCCCCTTTATCTGGGAGCCTCTTCCAGAAGCTTAAAAGACAGTGAGGGTGCTCCACCCCGTCTGTCTTCCCAGTTAAAGATACTCAACCTGGGAGACCTATGGCTCTACACCTTCTTGGTAACCAATCCCTGGTTGCACTTGGCAAAGGGTGGGCCCAAGCAGCCTCACTTCTAAAAGACCTGCAATCTGTAAAATGGGGGTAATGGTAAGACATCCACCTCAACCGCCTGCTTCTCCAGACTGACGCAAGATCAAACCAGATGATGGTTGAAATGTCTAAACAATGGGAAATCTCACTCCAATCAAAACGAAAACTAGAACATTTGAAAATGACTTCTCTTTCCCTTTTTCCGATTTTCAGACAATTTCCAATTTTAACTCGATGAGGGCGGGGAGGAAATGTTTTTTGCAAACTAGGGACTTTTGGAGGACTGGAGGCCCCCATCCCCAAGCATCAAGATTCTCCAGACGGCGAGACTTTGTCTGGTAATTATTCTATTTTATAATATTTCAGACTTGAAGACCCTTTTAAACAAGGTGGTTGGTGATTTATCCTGCTCCGTCATTAGTGGCTTGGCCTGCTCTGTAATTACAGGCAGTGATTAGAATCTTATATTACACCACAGGTTCCCCTTCAAACTAAACATCAAAATTAATCAGCCTAAATGAGTGCTGACCTCACATGAGGTCTGTTGAAGGCCCCCTCACAGAGGGGGTTCCAGTTGGGCCAAGCCAGCCCCTAATCCCAGAAAGCCTGGGCCCAGCAGGCCTGGGAATCCTGGTGGGTCTCTGGGGGAAGTTCTTGCATCATCTGGTGCTTCCCCCCACTTTTTGCTACTGGGGACCCTTTAATCCATTCTCCAATCACCCCCCTCCCAATCCAGGCCTCCAGGAACTGAATGAAGGCCTGAGGCCCTCTCTGGTGAGACCAACAAATGCTTGTCTCTTCCACCTGTTTCTGAAAATCAGAGGCCTAGCTGGGCGAAGCCATGTTTAGGGCCCGACCTCAATCCTTCAGTTTGTAATAAGCCTTTCTGGGCCTCAAGCTTGTCCCTCTCCATACACCGGGCACGCAATGTGTATTCCACAAAGGCTTAGGGAATCTACAAGAACGACCCTAGGAAATCCTCATAGCACTCCCTTGTTTTCTGGAAAAAAAAAGTAGCCCAGAGAGGCCTGAAGAGTTGTCCAAGGTCACACAGCAAGTAGGCAAGCAGGATACAGTAGGTTCCTGGCGACCCCTCTAGTCCGCCACTTTCCCTACCCGCCTAGAGAATGGTTAAGTCCCTGTCGCCCCCTGTTCCAGACCCGGCCCCAGGGTGACTCTGCAAGTGTCTGCGCCGGGCCGTTGCAGGTCGGCCGGCGGGACTAGGGGCCAGAGCGCACGGGGGGAGGGGCACAGGCTGCTCTTGCAGGCGCGGGAAACTGGTGCACCCCGACCGCATGCACCGCCACGCGGGTGCACCCGGCCCCACTTCCTGCCAGAGGGGGCACCCAAGCCCGCCTTGGGGCAGGAAACCTGGCGCGCGCGGGCGCGGGGCAGAGGAAGAAAGACACCTCCCTCCGCGCCCTCCCCGCAAAATAAAGCCCCAGAAAAAAAAAAAAAAAAATGAAACGGGGAGTCAAAGGGACTAGTTCCAACAGAGCCCTGCAAAGCAGAGAAACCTGTTTGTGGGGGCGGAGGGCAGGCCCGGCCCTGGGGGCTGAAGAGGCGCGGGCCGGGCCAGAGGTGGGGTCCGGGTGAAGCCCCAAACCCAGGCCCGCGATTCGGCCTCATCTGCGTGGGGGGGGGGGGGGCACCAGGAAAAAGGCCGAGCGGGAACGGGGCCGAATTGCGGGGTTCCTGCCCATCCCCCTCACTTCTAGAACTTCCCCAGGCTGCGGGGGGCGCCCGGCCCCCCACCCGCCTGCGGCGCCGCAGCCTGTTCCTCTCCCCGCCCCCCACACCCCGGGCCCCGGCTCGGGCTCCGGCGGGAGCGGCGGCCGCGCGAGGTGCACCGGGCTCCGCCGGGTGCACAACTCGCGCTCGCCGCAGCCGCGCGCCCCCTCCCCCACCGCGCGCCTTTCCCGGGTCCCCGCCCCCCGCAGGGCGCCCGCGGCGCGGGGGAAGGGGTGCGGGCGCCCT
>NW_026057580.1:8166284-8188531 GCF_023721935.1 Panthera uncia
ACGCCGGGCCCCGCCGCCCGCCCCCGCGCCGCGCGGCCCTCCCCCGCCGGCGGCTCGCGCAGCCCCGGCCTGGGAATAAAGCCGGAGGCGCGCGCTGCAGCCCTGGGCGGCTTGCAGGAGGGGCGGCGTGCAGGCGGGGGCGCGGGCGCCCCCCTCCGCCGCCGCCGCCGCGGGCCCCGGGGACGACTCACCGCGAGCTCGGCCGCCGGCCTGCGGTGCGCGCTCCGGGCTGCCGGGAGCGACGGTGCTGGGCGCTGAAGACCGGCCTGGCTCCGCCGCCGCCGCCGCTGGTAGCAAATGCGGATCTGAAACCGGGAGAGAGAGCAGAGGCGCTCAGAGACCGCCGCCGCCGCGTGCTCGCCGCCCAGGCCCCCACGGGGTATTTATCTGTCACATCCAGGCGGGGGGACAAAAATATTCACCCTCCCCCGAAGGATGGCGAGGGGCAGGAAGCTAGGCACGGCCCGTGCGCGGCCTCAATAAATAAATAATTTAATTAAATGATAGATATAAAAAAAAAAGAAGCCACCGGAGGGGCCGCGAACTCACGCCTTCTTGGAGCCGCGCCAGCGCCAGAAATAGCCCGGGCTCGGAGTCCCAATTAGAGGAGCGCAGCCCCGGCTCAGGGGAGCTTAAAAAGAGCGACCCAGGGGCAGGGGGGACGGGCCCGCCCGCGCCAGCCGTGTCACTGTGGGGGGCGGGGCCATGCAAATGAGCCCGGGGATTTAAAAGGGCGGCCGCCCGCCAGCCGCCGCCGCCGCGCGGGTGGGTGCTGACTACGGGGAGGGGCGTGCGGTGCCGGGTGCCTGGGGGCGGGCGCGCGGGAGGCCTGGGCTGGAATCCGAGGCGACGGCCCACTCCCCACTGTCCCGGGCCGGGAGACACGGGAAGGTGCACAGAGGGATCACCAGGGAGCTTTTCGCGGGGGAGGGGGAGGAGGGCATCTTTACATCCAGCAAGGGGGTCCCCGGGAGAGTCACCTCTAGGGGCCTTCCGGGCGTGTGGGCCTGACGCCCGCGGGGCGCGTTGGATGTGGGCGGGCGTTCGTGCCTGCGGGGTCCGCGCGGGCGGGAGGGGGTGGAGAGAAACGCGCCTGTGAGAGAATTCCGCGGCCTACCCGCCGCCCCCTGCGCCCAGATAAACGGCTCGTAGATTTCCCCTGGGCGGACAGGTGTCAGCATGTGCATTTTAGTGCCAACGTGCGTGTGGCTGACTGGTGAAATTCAAGTCTTGTGAAATTCAAACGTGAAACTTGTGAAATCCAGACTTTTCGTTTATTAATGGCCGCGAGTGAGCCGTAATCAAGGTGCAGCCTCCAAAGGAAACAAACGATTGGCTCGCTTGCAGGTAAACCTGAGGGAGGCTTCATTCCTTTAGGTGACTCGGATGATGTTTTGGAGACGTGCGTTTCCACTTTGTGACCTGGTCCTCTCCGCTGTGACTTAAGAAAAATAAGAAAGCGTGAATCAGTGGTCGCCTGGAAGCACTTTGAGGGCAGGGACTAGGTCTACGCAAGCCATACCCGCCACGCTTGGCCCGCCCGGCGCCAGGCGCAACAAAGACTTGTTGCACGTAGAAGAAGGAAGCCAAAGTGAAAAGATGGCGGGGAGGGCGGTGGGAGAAGAAAGGGCGCTGTCAGAGCGGCGCGCCCTGCAGGCCGGGCCCGGGGCCTTCTCGGGCGCACCTCCCCGCCCCTCGTCCCTGAGGCGGCCTTCCACACCTCCCGTGATGCAGGGAAATGCAATGCGGCCCAGTGACACACGGCTGTGACTCATGTTTTTCTTTGCTCCCCTTCTTCCTCCCCGGCCGGCCGAGGCCCCGGCCCAGCCCCCTCCTCAGGGGGCGAGCCGCCGATGGAAGGGGGACGCCAGGAAAACCCTGAGCCCGGAGTGGAGGCGGGGTGGGGAACCGGAGGGGCCGGGCCTCCTACTTTCAGGAATGTTTCAGGAATGTTTCCGGTGGGGGTGGGGAGCAGAGCCGGGAGTGGGCCCAGCCCCCACCCGGGGCGGCGGGCTGGCGCTCCGGGCCGGGGGCAGCACGTGCTCGGCCGGGTGGGGGCGGGGGCGCCCGGGCGGGAAGGCGCTGGGGGCCCTCGGAGCGCGTTCAAAGAGGAGGGCGCGGGCCTGGGGCCGGCCGGGGCTGGGGGTGGGCCGGGAGGCCGCCCTCCAAGCGCTGGCTCCCCGCCCCGCGCCCAGGTGAAACGCAGTTCCTGCGAAGTGCCCAGGCTGCCCCTGGAGGGGAGAGGAAGTCACCGAAGGGCGGCCGGAGGGGAGAGGAGGGTGGAGGGGAAAGCCAGGGAGAGGCTGGGGGAGGGGCGGCCTGCCCCTTTGTCTGGAGCCGGGGGTGGGGGTGGGGCGGGGTGGAAGGCGCGCTGCGCCCTCCATCTTTGTGCCCTGCGTGCGGAACGCGCGCTTAGTAGGCCGCGGGTTGAGTTGGCTGGAGGCATTGAGTTAGCTCGAGAACCTTTGCAGCGTTGAGTGGAAGAATGGCCCTTCGGTTGTGGCCCTACTCCCCCCAGGTCACAGCTCCCCGCCAGCAACCCGGGCCTCCACGCCTGGCCCAGGGATAGCCCTCATGGAACCTCGGCGCCCCTAGACACAGCCCTCCCCAAGGCCGCCCGCGTTGCTAGGCCCGGGGCTGATGGCCGGGAGGCGTGGGAAGGGTCCTGGTAGGCCCCTTCCCTGGACGCAGCCAACCTGGAGCAGCTCTTGCCTTTTGCTTGTGACTTGTGGCCTGTGGCGGTCCCTGAGGGAGGTGGGGAAGGGAGACGGACTTCTGCCTCGAGAGGCTGTGGGAAAACTTGGCCAACTTTTTGGCCCACTTCTAACAAAACGACTTGATCTTATTTTTCCTACTCTTATTTTTCCCCTCGTCCTGATTTTCTCACCGACTTGTTTTTTACCTTGTATTACGTGTATTTTTGTAAGCCACCTCAAACCCTCTCTGGAAGGAGGGGCAGGTATAAATAAATTTGTGCGCAAGTAGAGTAGCTTGCTACTTGCATTACCCACACCCTTGTACAGAACTGCCCACTGACCCCCCATCTCCTTGCTTTCTGGATTACAGATGGCCCGAATTCCCTTCCTTCCCTTCCCTTCCTCCTTCAGGAAGTAGTTATAACAAGATATAGCCCTTGCCCCAGCGAATTTCGAATTTCGTATTTAGAGGAATCAGAACCAGGAACACCTGAGAGAAAGCTGAGGCACAATCCAGGAGATGCCACCAGGCAGAGTCCATTCATTCATTCAATAGTTATGGAAGTCCTACTGTGTACCAAGAGCTCGTCCAAACTCTCGGGGTATAACAGAGTTCCCTGTGCTCTTGAAACGGAAGACTAAGGGGTCAGGCCCTTAAACAGAGACTCAGTGGGTGCTACAGAGGGAGACAGGATGGGAGCTCTGGGTAGTCAGGGAAGTCAGCTGGAGCAGGCCTTGACCTGGCCTTGATGGGATTTGGATAAGTGAGGGGCCATGGGGAGCATGCAGGAAGAAAGAGCTATTCTGGGCCTGGGGAATCGACCTGGTTGGTCAAAGCCTGAGGAGTCCCAGGGGAATTGGTCATGTCATAACTGCTCTAACCCACAGGAAGCATTTTCTTAACTATCAGAGTCGGGTTATACGGTTTCCACAAGGGCAACCCAGTGAACTTCAGGAATCCAACAGGAATGTCCAGGGAATGGGGAGTTCGGGTCACCTTTGTATTTCAGGACAGCTGAAGGGTAAGCTCATTTTCTCCTGAGCTACTGTGATTCTTTCCGACGTTTGCTACTTTTTCCCCTGCCTTGCTAATTGGCGTGGTGGGAGCCTGACAGGCTCCCAGTCGAAGCTTGCATAGTCGGTCGGGGTGGCCCTTGGCATTCCCTGGGGGTTCACGTCTCTCTGTACATCTCTCCAGTCAGCACGCTTGCTTGTCAGCTTACCTCTTGCTTCGGAATCAACTCCAGCTCTTAGAAGAGTCAAGGGAAAGACCACTGTGAATGGTACCATGTGGTGTTTGGATTAGTCAAGGTTTTCTGAAAGTCACAGGGATGAAGTTTGGTAATGTTCTGTGTCCAGCCCAACATGAAAGGTAGATGGGAGGACGTGGGAGGAAGAGGAACAGGAATTGTTTAATCTATGGCCCAAACCGGGATACTTTTTAACGTAAACGTTTTACGGATGAGAACTACATCCAGAAAATGCACAATCCGGTTATCAGCTCAAATGGGTTTTCATAGAGGGAACACCATTGTGTCACCAGCACCCAGATCAAGAAGCCACCTCCAGCTCCCCTTGTGTAACCGCTGTCCCCACTAGCATCCTGTAGTTTCGCCATTTATGCACGTTGTATGGACGGAATCCTGGGTTATGTACTCCTGGGTTAATTTCCTTTGCTCAACGTTGTGTGTGGGTTTCATCCATGTTGCATGTGGCTGCAGAATGTTCATTCTCGCTGCACAGTTATGTGGTATGAATGTGCCACAGTGTTTGCATCTGTTCTGTTCAACGGCATTTGGATAGACTCTGGTTCGGGGCTATGACAAATAGTGCTGCTGTGAATGTTCTAGAATATGTTTTGGTGGTGAGATATGCAAATTTCTGCTAAGTACATGCCTAGGAAAGGAATTCTGGGATCATAGGGTATGTATGTCCAGCTGTTACAGACAAGCAGGACATTTCAGAGTAAAAGGGGGTACCGTTGGTAGTTATGACCAGACAGTGGGCATAAACCTGGCCTGGCCCATTCTAACTGGGATTGACCCAGGACCATATCAACCAGCACTGACCCACGGCAGTCGAATATAGGGTCACCCTGGTGCGCAGTGTTTGACCACTCTCCTGGAGAGTCACCCAGCTACTAGTACATCTGGTCATCTGGCAGGATCAGGTCTCCAGGCCCTGCTGACCACAAGCTGTGCTGCCAGGAGGCCTGGCAGGCCTAGAATGGGAGGAGAGCCTCTTCTGCTTCCAACTTTCGAGGGAAAAACTCTCCAACGAATTGGAAGGCCCAGGAGGCAGGCACCCCCGTGCCCTGAGCCAGCCACCCACGCTGCATGGCTGCAGGACACCATGGACTTTGTCAGCTTTCTTCTTCAAGGCAGAAACCCAGGGCAGCCCCGCTCCTCTCCAACCTCAGAAAAACCTGAGGAAAAGGAGTTTATGAGCACATACTAAATGCATATGTGTTCTCAGATCCCTCAACACTTCTACCAGGTCGAAAGTACTGTTGTCCCCATTATACAGGTGTTAAAACTGAGACTCAGGGAGGTTAAACAACTTGGCGTTTAAACAGCTTGCTTCTATTCCCAGGCTAGGTAGGGCTGCTGCCTTCTCCCAGCCTGGCCAGATGGATTCCCTCCAGGCACCAAGATAGGCGCTGGGGATGTGGCCTTGAACTAGGTAGCTACATTCCCTGTCTTTAAGTGGTGTACTTTGGGCGGGGTGGGGGGCAGACAAGTACGTGGTAATACACTTTTACCACTGTGGTGCCTGCTGGAATGAGGGCCTGAGGAGCACAGGGCAAGGGCCCAGCGTGTGAGTGGAGCATCCCAGGAAACCCTGGAAGCAGGCAGCAGGGCATGTGATCCAGAGATGGGCTCGGGGCTGTGGCAGGCATGGTAGGCTGGATTCAGCACCATTCCCCACACGGTTCTGGATGTGAGTTAGGTCCCAGCAAAGAAAGAGTGAAATTTGGAGGATGCAAGAAAAGGAGATATTGCTGTGTGGGCTATGGAAACTCGGGGTTTTCTGTAGCACATACAGTGTCCAGTCATCAGCTTTATGGGGATCAAGAGGGTAGGCATGGGGGCAGAGTAGCCTCCTGCCCCTGGATCACAGCTCCACTGCAGGTGAGGTCTTCTGATTGCATTCCCTACCCCCCACCCCCATCAGAGCAGAGGGAGGCTGTTGTGTTGTTCCGGGAGGCCCAGCCTGGAGCCGGCTCCTCCAGTTCCTCCAACGGCTTTATAACCACCTAATTCCTGATATTAAATCTCTTTCCACCTAAAACATAAGGCATGTCCCACCTCTGCTCAAAATCCTCTAACAGTTCCCATCTCAGAGTAAAAAGTCCTCATAAAGGCCCACAAGGCCCTGCAATCTGCCCCGCTCCTAACCTCATCACCTGCCTGCTGCTCCGCTTCAGTCACACCAGCCTCTGTGATGTTCCCCCGACCTGTCAGGCAAGAGCTCACCTCAGGGCCTTTGCACTTGCCATTGCCTCTGCCTGACTTGCTCTTCCCCCTAATATCCTCAGGGCTTACCCTCTCACTGCCTTCAAGTCTCTGTTCAATATTACTGTCCACGCTATGTAAAACTGCACATTTGCCCCTGCGGTCATTCATCCACTTTACCGTGCTTTTTCCCCCATAACACTTCTCAATTTCTAACATACTGTATAACTGACTTTTCTACTTAACTGTTACCAGTAAAAATGGTATATCTGCTTCCTGTCCAGCGCTCTCTATTGGAAGGCCCGAGGATTTGATGGTTGTGTTCACAGGGGGATCCCCAGGGCCTTGCAAATTGTTCAGACCTAAAAAAAGTATTGAATGAAGAACGATCAGCCAGAGTGATTTCTGTTACTACAGACACCAAGCCACAGGGCATTAGGTTGGGGATAGGACATCTGTCCCCAAACCTCAAGGCAGAGAAAAGGGCGAGGGACCCAGTAGATCATCATGGGAGTGACAGGGTCGCCCGGCCTGCACCTTGCAAGACACCTGTTTTTTTTGTCTCACTGTGTTAAAATCATTGTACCGTCGCTGTCACGTGATCTGCACACAGACTCATTTCTAGCAGGCACTACCTTCTGATCTTCTAGTCTGCCAGCAATCAGGGGAAATTGTTTTTTCCCTTGGTTTCAGGTTTAGTCATCAGGAGCTGGCAGCCACCTGACAACCATCTTGGTCCTTTGGCTGGGGCAGACCGGCTGGGTTGCTTGTTGGTTGGTGGCCGGGCAGTGGTGGCGGCTCTCCAGAGTGTGCTTTGGGTGAGTGTCAGATTTAAGCTTTGCATGGGACAAAATAGTTTCCCTTTGGTCTGGGGAGCTACCTGATAATATCCAGTGCAATGAGCTCTGCGGGTACAGTGCCCCAAACAGGAATGGCTGGAAGTGCACCCACTTTAAAGCTGTGTGGTCTATGAAAGCCCATCCAGGTGAGCCAGTGGAAGGAAATGTTAGGACAGCGACTGCGGGCCTGTGACCCTGCTCTCTGGGGGCTGAGCCGTGTTCTGGAGTCCGGCTTGAGGCCCTGGGCTGGGTTTCTCTCTAGGCCACACGCCCTCTGGGGTTGGACGTTCATGTCAGTTTGTTCGCCAGCTCTAGTACTTGGGGACTCCAGTCCTGCACCTTTGGCCACCTGCTCTCCCCCACCTCACACCCTTTTGAGAACAGGCCCCGAGGGTTCAGGAGAATCTCTTGTGGTCTTGAACTTGTTTCTCTTGTCTCTATTCCCTGCCTGCCTTCCAAGCTGTGTGAGACTAAGTGCTGGGGCTGGGGAAGGGGAATAGTGACCCTGAAGTCTTCAAGAGTGACTGTCCTCCACAACTTGTGGGGAGGCACCCTCCTACCCAATGTCTGGGGTTGCATGGGTCCCCGCTGGGTCCTTCTGTCTCGGTAGCGGCGCGCTACCCTAACTGGGATGTGTCCTGGGTCGCACAGTGCTCTGTCTCCTCCAGGACCCCCTGAACCTTTCTTAGGGCTGAGAGCATGACTCTGGGGTCTCCATACTGGGGAGGAGCAGGAGGACTGCTGCCTGCCTGATCCCAGTAGCACGTGGGATGCCTGGGCTCGGCTCACGGCCTGGCCGGCCAGAGTCTGGAGAGAGAAAGGGAGAACAGGGTGGAGGTCGAAGGGTGGGGGCCGGGGTTGAGGAGGAGGTGGGCTAGGGGTGAGGGGAGGAGCCAACACCAGGCCCGGGATTTGTCGGAATCCTCCGGGGCTTTGTTTTGTTCTTCTCCCCACCCCCGAGCCTCGCACCAGGGCCTAAGGGGGCCTTGGCGCTCAGCACAAGTTTGGTGAATGGATGGATGAATGAGAGCCAAAGGAGCTGGGGGAGGGGCGGAGGAAGTGGGTAGCTGGGGGGAGGGGAGAGAAGCAGGCTGGGGGAGGGGAGGTAGCCACTGGCGGGAGGGCGGAGGAGGAGGGAGGCGGGCGGAGCAGGGCGAGCCTGCTGGTCTGGAATCTGGCTAAGAGATGGCGGCCGGGACGGGCCTGCCCGGCTCACCTCTCCATCACGCTGGCTTAAACCTCATTACTCCCTGCTCACCCAGCCGCCAGGCCTCTCTCCCACTTCATGAAGACCCCGGGGTCGTAGGTCTTCCTGGGCCTACTCCTTACTGAGAATTGAATGGCGCCATTCTTAGTCTAGTATCTTACTTACTTTGTAGGAACCCAGCCGCTATGGGGTCGGTGGCCCTCTGGGGCTTGAATACCCGAATGGCCCTGGTGGATAGATGGTGAACCTGAGCTTGGACACCCCCTCCCCTTTCCCCACTCTGAGGTCTGGATGACGGAAAATACAGCGACTAGGATCTGGGCCACCTTGGAGAGTCTGGGGTGGGTCTCCAGGAGTAGAGCAGGGAGCCGGTGGGCAGAGAAAATCCAAGGGCTTGCCTCATTGGCAGCTGCCAGGGACTCCTACGGGAAGCAGCGGAGCTCAGTGTGGACAGTGCCAGGCAGGAGCTGCTGACAGCCAGGTTTCTGGGTCACCATCCAGGGTGCCCTGCCAATTCCCAGGCCTTGGGGGTGGGGTGAGGGGTGAGGGCCGTCTGCATCCCAAGCCCAGACCCTGCTGTCTCCTTTGTCTGGGTCACTTCTGGGCCTGCTCCCATCCCCCACTTCCAGCCTTGCTGGGGCCAAGGAGCCAAGGAGGAGTTGATCCTGGAACTTCCCTTGGGTTTGTGGGCCTGCTGGCCTACCTGCCCTGAAGGTGGGGTGTATAAAGGTGATCTAGAACCTTTCCCACAGCAACCCCTTGGCTTGGGTCCCTCTGTCCTCAACCCCTGCTCCTGGGCTCTGCCCACAGTTCTATGCATGTCTTTTTCTGGCAGTCTTGTCCTTGGTGGGAGGGGTTTTTGTGAGCAGGATATCTTTTGTGGGCAGAAATCCTTCTAGTTCTCAAAGAGGGAATTGACCTTTCCAGTATCATGAGATTGGCACCTGGGTCCAGCTTAAGCGGTGGCTTGGTCCCCAGAAGTCTACAATACTTTTCTCTCAAGAGCTCTGAGTATCCATCCCACGGTGAAACTGAGGTCCAAAGAGATTAAGTATCTTGCTGTAGGAAGGGGTAGAAACGGATAAAAGTTGGAGAGAGTGGAGGTGGGGTGGGGAGCTAGGTGGCCTTTGGTGGTCACAAAGTGTTGGGGGTGTTGGGGTGTGACTCGGAGATTGGGAGCCTGTGCGCTGGCCAGTGGTACAAACAGCTGGAGGGGTGGGGACAAAAATAGCATGAGTGCTCATTACTCCTAGATAGGAGGGGGGGGGATCACATCTCCATTTTGTAGATGAGGAAATTGGGGTTCAGTAAGGTCAGGTGACTTGGATTCAGAATACCTACAAGTCTCAGTTCTCTGAATCCTGCCCCTCCCCCACCCAGCTATCCCCACCCTCTAACCTTGCTCTACTTTTTTTTTTGAATTCCATAGCCCTTATCTGACATCTAGACTGTGCTGCCCATTACTGTTGCCACCAGGCCCAGGTGGCAACTGAGCCCCTGAAACGTGGGGGGTCCGAATTGAGATGCGCTGGAAGTGCCAAGTACTGTGGATTTCCAAGGCTTAGAGCAAAACAACCCGTAGCAATACTGATTTTTTGTATGTTGATTATATGTTGACATGATACTATTTGGTCATATTGCCTTAAATGAAATATATTATTAAAGGTCATTTCATGTATTTCTTTTGACCATCTTAATATGGCTGCCAGAAAAACTAACATTGCATATGTGCCTCCCGTCCTACCTCCATGCACAGTGCTGGTTTAGATCCTTGGCTTTTTAGTTATTGTCTCCCCTCCACCCCCCAATATCTGCTCAGGGAGGGCAGGAATCAACATATTTTGTTCATGGTCTTCTTGGTCCTGTCCCAGGTTTTTAAGAGTCTGGCACTGGATTTTATTATAGGTGTTCAATAAAAATGTGTTTAATTGAATCCAGCCGATCTGATCCTAGGCCAAGGTCAGAGGGTTAGGAGGAGTGCCTGAGGAAGGGGATGTTTTACCCCGGTAGGACCCCAAGTTGCCAATCCCCTGCCACCCCGCGGGGCTCCACAAGGTGAGCCTGTCGACCAGCAAGGGGGGGCCTTCCTGACACCGTGCCTGCGCCGTGTGTGTGTGTGTGTGTGTGTGTGTGTGTGTGTGTGTGTGTGTGTTGGGCGGGGGGGGGATGGGTGTGAGGTCCGGCAGCTACTGAGCGATGCAGGCGGGGAGAGGGGCATCTGTAAGCGCCGCCGGGCCCTGGCTGGGGGTAGCTCTCGGGCGCCCACTTTCTTGGACCCTGACTGCGCACCCGGGAGTGGTGGGCTTGGGGGTGTGTGTGTTGTCGTCTGCCGGTAGGGTGTTGGGGGTGTGCCCAGCCTGGGCTCACACAAGGTCACTGTGTCAAAGGAACGTCCGAACACTTTCTCTTTCCCTGTGATTCGATTGCGGCTCCGAAAGCCCCTTCCGTAGGGACTTCCCTCCGCGCCTGACTCACGCTGCCTCATGCGTGTGACTCAGGCCGGGCGCTGCGCCAGCCCTGCTGTCCCCGCCCCCGGGCCCTGCCACCGAGCCGCAGGGGCGGAGGGACGGGCCGGCGACAGGAGGCGGGGCGTGCAGGGACTGGGTGCCCGCGGCAGAGATGGGAGACTGTGGGGCACAGGGGACAGCCCAGAGGAGAGTTGCAGAGAAGCTGAGCTCTAGGCGGGGTGGCCGGAAAGCCAGCCATGTAGGAAAGAAAGGCTGAGAGAAATGCGGACAGACTGAAAGCCAGAGACAAGAAGGCTAAGAAATTGGGAGGACAGAGAGATAAAGTGGAGAGGGACACAGAGACCCAGGAAGGAGAGAGCCCAGAGCCTTCACGGAGGCCAAGGCAGACAAGTGAGAAGAAGGGACAAGTGACCAGTGAGAGGGAGGGAGGAGAGAAGGGTGGCAGGGGCTTCTGGGCGCTGCCACTCTGAGTGCCGCTGACCCAAGGGGCCTGCAGCCTGTCCCCAGAGGCTGGGCTCGGACCATCATCACCTCTGAGCCTTGCTCTCCTCTCCCAGCTCCACCTTACCAGCTCTGTAACAGTGGGCAAGTTTCTTCCTGTCTCTGGGCCTCAGTCTTCTCATCTGCAAAATGGGAGGTGGTGGTGGACAGTAATCCTATCCCCCTGAGCTCCCTCATCCACCCCTTGCCCTCCCCATCCATCGGTGCTCTGGCTCTGGGCCTGGGCGCCCTTGCCAGCTGGCTTTCTGTTGGGCAGCACCCACTCTAAGGAGATCTGAGGGAGGGAGAAGTGGGGATACTCCTTCCCAGGCCTGGCCCTGCTGTGGCCCTTGGTCTGGCTGTCGCTGTGTCCCTCCGTGACTCCCCTTCCATCTTCAAGCTCCCGGCGCATCTACCCCTTGCCTTTTCAGGCCTGCAGTCACGGTGACTTTCTGCCGCCGCTGGTGCCAGTCCCACGCACACCCTCACTGGTCCTCTTCACCCCACGAGCACCCCTCCATCAAAGCCTCTTGAAGACCCCAGATTGGGTTCCATTTCCTGCCAGGGCCCTGACTGTGCACAGGGCTCACCTCCCGGTCAATTGCCCTCTTACCATCCTGCTCTTTCCTTCCTAGAGTAGCGGTGGGAGGAGACGCTAACCCTCAGTGGAGTGATATACAACGTTAAAAAGTGCTCGGATACCTATTAGATCTTTACATCATCAGTGCGTCTGAACAGGTGTGGGGTTAGCTTCATTTCAATGGGAAGCGCGAAGCTCACGCATCTAGGAAGCAACACAATGGAGTACGAGTGGCGATGTGGGCTGTTTCCTATGGGTGACAGGCCAGGTTGCTGGGGGGCAGCTATGAATGACAATAATAATAGTAGCAGCTAAGATATATTTATACTTCTCAAGTGGGGCGCCTGGCTGGCTCAGTCCAAGGAAGATGCGGCTTTTGATCTCCGGCTTGAAAGTTTGGGTGTAGAGATTACTTAAAATCTTTAAAAGAAATACTTCTCAATTGCCAGACACAGTTCTTTTTCTTTAAGTTTATTTTTTGAGAGAGCGAGCATGGGAGCATGAGTGGGGGAAGGGCAGAGATGGAGGGGGACAGAGGAACCGAATCAGGCTCCATGCTGACAGCAGAGAGCCCGATGTGGGGCTTGAACTCACAAACTGCAACTGACAAACACTTAACTGACTGAGCCACCCAGGCGCCCCCAGACACAGTTCTGATAATCTCTTATTTAACTCCTTAATCCTTACTGCTATTTTACAATTGCAGTGACAGAGGCACAGAGAAGTTGAATAGCTTTCCCAAGGCCTCACAGCAGAGCTGGGCTGGAACACAGTCAGTCTGGCTCCAGATCCGACACTCAGCCTCTCTTGGGTACCTTGGGGAGGGGTAAACAGGGCAAGTTCTGGGCAGAGTGGACAGGATGGGCAGAGTGTTGGAGGGAAGGCACTTTTGCAGTACGTTTCAGAAATAGCCAGCCATGCTGTAGGGCAGGGTTGGAAAACGAAGCCACAGAATTTGACAGGAGAGTAAATGGGACCTGATATTGGGGTGCCCACCTGACAGCTGGAGGCATGGGCTTTATTCTGAAAGTAATAGGGAGCCATGGAAGGTTTTTAGCAGGGGTGGGATAGGTTGGCATTTTAGAAAGGATTACTTTGAAATGCAAGGGAAATGCTGCATTTCTCCTATCAAATGGCAAAGAGCTTTAAAATGATAATTTCCAGTACTGGCAACGTTTCAGCGCACTGAGTGCTCGCACATGTAGCTGATGGGAATGAGTTGGTTTGACCTTTCTGGAAAGCAGCTGAGCCACGTGTAGTACTTGAGGAGGGCCCAGGCCTTTGACCTGCTAATCCCATTTCTAGGAATCCTTCCTCCCTCAAGAAAAGAGGTCAGAGATTTATGTCTCAGGATCAAATTTACTCCGTCATTAATAATAATAGTAATAATAATACAAGGAAATAATGTCAATATCCAGTAGGAGGAAATTGCTAAACTAAAGAGTAAAGTCTCATGGAATGTTTTATGGCAATTAATATATTTTTTCAAAGAGAGGAAATGCCATCAAAAGTGCTTAAAGATTTCTAGAGCTTTGGGCCCCTGGCTGGCTCAGTGGGAAAAGCCTGTGACTCTTGATCTCAGGGTTGTAAGTTTGAACCCCACATTGGGTGTAGAGTTTACTTAAAAATAAAATCTTTAAAGGGCCCCTGGGTGGCTCAGTTGGTTAAGCATCTGACTCTTGATTTTGACTCAGGTCATGATCTCACAGTTTTCGAGATAGAGCCCTGCATCCAGCTCTGTGCTGACAGTGCAGAGGCTGCTTGGGATTCTCTGTCTCCCCTCCTCTCTCTCTCTGCCCCTCCCCTACTAGTGCACCTGCGGATACTCTCAAATAAACGTTTTTTTTAATGTTAAAAAAATAAAAATAAAATCTTTTTTTTTTTTTTTTTTTTTTTTTTTTTTTTAGAAGGAGAGACAACATGAGCAGGGGGGGGGCAGCGAAAGAGAATCCCAAGCAGGCTCCTTGCTGCCAGCACAGAGCTGTCACAGGGCTCAAACTCATGAAACTGAGATCATGACCTGAGCCAAAACCGAGTTGGATTGAGCCACCCAGGCACCCCCCACTCCCGCCCCGCCAAATAATTATTTGTTTTTTAAAAATGTTTATTCAATTTTGAGAGAGAAAGTGTGAGTCGGGGAGGGGCAGAGAGAGAGGGGGACAGAGGATCCAAGGTGGGCTCTGAGCTGACAGCAGCGAGCCTGATACGGGGCTCAGAACTCCCCAACCATGAGCTGAAATTGGACCCTCAACCGACTGAGCCACCCAGGTGCCCCAATGAAATCTTAAAAGAAAAAAAAAAAGATTTCTAGAACTCTTACAAGTAATAACTGAGTTCATCATGTCTGCAAAGTACATGATTAACACACAAAAAAATCAATCTTATTTCTATATGCTAACAATGAACACTTGGAAACAAACAGGTGCTTGGGTGGTTCAGGTCATGATCTCATGGTTTGTGGGTTTGAGCCCCGCATCAGACTCTGTGTGGAGCCTGCTTGGGATTCTCTCTCCCTGTCCCTCCCCTGTGTGCTCTGTCTCTCTCTCAAAATAAAGAAATAAACTTAAAAAAAAAAAGAACTTATAAAAAAAAAGACAATTCTATTATAACAGCTCCAGAAAGGAAGGAAGGAAGGAAGGAAGGAAGGAAGGAAGGAAGGAAAAAAGAAAGAAGGAAAGAAAAGAAGGAAAGAAAGAAAAAAAGAAAGAAAAATAGACTTGTGTATAGATCTAACAAAACATACAGGGTGTCTATACTGAAAACTATGAAATGGTGATGGAAGAAACCAAGATATAAATAAACAGGAATGGGGACCCCTGGGTGGCTCAGTTGGCTGAGAGTCTGACTCTTGATTTCAGCTCAGGTTATGATTCTAGGGTCGAAAGCCATGGGATTGAGCCCCACATAGGGCTCTGGGCTGAGTGTGGAACCTATTTATGACCCTCTCCCTCTCCCTCTCCCTCTCCCTCTCCCTCTCCCTCTCCCTCTCCCTCTCCCTCTCCCCTGTTCACTCTCTCTCTCTAAAATATAAATAAATAGGGGCGCCTGGGTGGCTCTGTCGACTAAGCATCCGACTTCGACTCAGGTAATAATCTTGTGTTTTGTGAGTTCGAGCCCCGCTCCGGGCTCTGTGCTGACAGCTCAGAGCCTGGAGCCTGCTTCAGAATCTGTGACTCCCTCTCTCTCTCTCTGCCCCTCCCCTTCTCATGCTCTGTGTCTCTCCGTCTCTCAATAATAAATAAGCACTAAAAAATTATAAATAAAATAAAATGCAAACAAACAAACAGGAAAGTACCATGTTAATGGATTGGAAAACCCAACAGAGTAGAGCTGTCATTTCTCCCCATATTGATTGTGTTCATTTCCTAGGGCCGCCTTAACAAAGTAGCACAAACTGGGTAGCTTAAAACAACAGAAATTTACTGTCTCACAGTTCTGGAGGCTAGAGATCCGAAATCAACAGGATTTGATTGCTTTCTCTCAAGCCTCTAGGGGAGGATCCTTCCTTGCCTCTCCCAGCTTCTGCTGGTTTGCCCACAGTCCTTGGTGTTCTTGGCTTGCAGCTACAGTACTTTAGTATCTGCCTCTCTTGGCACATGGCGTTCTCTCTGTATGTCTGTGCCTCTTCTTCTATAGGGACCTCCGTCACATTGAATTTAGGACTCACCGTATTCCACTATGGCCTCATCCTAACCACAGCTATAATGGTCCTATTTCCAAATAAAATCACGTTCTGAGGTAATGTATTTGGCCCAGGTTAGGACTTCAACATATCTTTTGGCGGGGAGAGGGACACAGTTCAACCCATAAAAGTGATCTGTAGATTTAACATACTTCCAATCCAACCCCAGCAGGACTTTTTGTAGATATGGACAACCTGATTGTAACATTAAATGGAAAGGCAGAGAAACTAGAATAGCTCAAACAATTTTGAAAAAGAAGAATAAAGTTGAAGGAGTTATCTGATTTTGGGACTTACTACAACAAAACTTGCAACAGCAATCAAGAATGTTCATGGGCTCCTGGGTGGCTCAGTCGGTTGAGTGTCTGATACTGTCTCAGGTCATGATCTCACGGTTTGTGAGTTTGAGCCCTGCCATTGGGCTTACAGCTGTCCGCGCAGAGCCCCCTTTGGACCCTCTGTCCCCGTCTCTCTCCTTCCCTCCCCTGCTCGTTTTTTCTCTCTCTCAAAAATAAACATTAAAAAAATGAATGTTGGGGTGCCTGGGTGGCCCAGTAGGTTGAGAGTCCAACTTTGACTCAGGTCATGATCTCACAGTTCGTGAGTTCAAGCCCCATATCGGGCTCTATGCTGGAGCCTGTCTCGGATTCTGTGTGTCTCTCTGCCCCTTCCCCACTCACACTCTGTCTCTGTCTCTCTCTCTCAAAAATGAATAAACATTAAAAAAAAAGAATGTGGTGGGTTCAGAGGAGTGGACACAGTGAATGGATCAGCAAAACAGAATAGAGTCCAGAAATAGACCCACACAAATATGTCCAACTGACTTTGCCAAGAGTGCAAACACCTTGCCAGTGAACAGTGCTGGAGCAACCAGATACCTATATGCAAAAAAAACCAAAAAACAAAAAACAAAAACAAAAAAACACCTCGTCCTAAACCTCACACATTATACTAAAATTAACTCAAGATGAATCATAGATCCAAAACATAAAACCGTAAAATGTCTGGAAGAAAACACAGGAGAAAATCTCCATGGCCTGGGGTTAGTCAAAGAGTTCTTAACTATAACACTAAAACCATGATCCGGGAAAGAAAAAAATTGGTAAGATGGACTTTATCAATTTCTTAACAATGTCTGTGAAAGATGCTGTTAAAAGAATGAAAAGACAAGTTATAGGCTGAGAGGCAATATTTACAAGGTATATATTTGGTATATTTGACAAAAGACCTTTATCCAGGATACATAAAAAAATTCTTAAAACTCAACAGTAAGAAAACGACCAATTAATTTTAAACAGGCAAAAGAGTTAAACAGACACTTCATCTAATAGGAAATACAGATGGCAAACGAGCACATGCAGAGATGCTCAACATCCTTCGCCACTGGGCAAGTGCAAATTAAAACCGCCCAGACCCAGCAGTCTCGCTCCTGGATTTTTACCTTAGAGAAATGAAAACTTACATCCACACAAACAGCTGCACAAGAATGTCGGTAGCAGCTCTGTTCAGAATCCCCCCAAACCGAAGCAACCCAAATTGGAAGGCTGGGTAAATGAACAGCAGTTCATTTATGGAATACTACTCAGCAGTAAAAATGAACAAAATTTCTCTTGTTCTTTTTACCTGCCTCCCCCATCCCTCCCTTCCTTGTGTAATTGACATACAATATCTTTTTAGTTTTATCATATAGTGTACATCATAGTGATTTGATACTTTTATACATTATGAAATGATCCCCCTGATAAGCCTAGTTACTGTCTCTCACCATCAAAGTTATTACAATATCGTTGACTATATTCCCTGTGCTGTACATTATATCCCCATGACTTATTTACTTTATAACTGCAAGTTTGTACCCTTTAAACCTCTCTGCCTATTTTACCTATCCCCTCCCCCTCCCCACTCTGGTAACCAACAATTTGCTTCCTGTATCTAAGAGTCTGTTTCTATTTTTGTTTGTTGATTTGTTTTTTTTTTGTTTGTTTGTTTTTAGATTCCACATATAAATGAAATCATACAGTATTTGTCTTTCTCTGTATGACCTATTTCACTTAGCGTAACACCCTCTAGGTCCACCCATGTTGTCACAAATGGCAAAATTTCACTTTTTATGGCTGAGTGTTATTCCTTTTTTTTCTTTTTTTTTTTTTCCAACGTTTTTAATTTTTTTATTTTTTTTTTGGGGACAGAGAGAGACAGAGCATGAACGGGGGAGGGGCAGAGAGAGAGGGAGACACAGAATCGGAAACAGGCTCCAGGCTCCGAGCCATCAGCCCAGAGCCTGACGCGGGGCTCGAACTCACGGACCGCGAGATCATGACCTGGCTGAAGTCGGACGCTTAACCGACTGCGCCACCCAGGCGCCCCCCTTTTTTTTCTTTTTAACTGATAATCAATTTATTAAAAAGGTTGATTTAAGCATCTGCAATGGTAACTTCGACCTCAACTCCTGGCTCAATACTGATGGAAATAATCTGTTTAACAATCTCCAAAAGTCTGTGCAAATCAATGGGTCGCTTGTGGATCCTTACCTGAAAACAGTCCCAAGTCTTAGAACCTTCACCACAAGGAGTTTTTCTTGTAGTGATGCTCAGAGTCTTGGTAGGCATCCAAACTGGTCCTTTCACTTTGAGATTCTTTTCCTTTGTGACTCAGATCAAGTCAGCACATACCTTCTCTAAATATTTTATGTTGCAACTGGTTAGAATAATTCTAATTCAGTGAAACACCACCTCTAGTTCCACGGGTGTCTTCCCAGTGTCTTTTTTTTTTTTTTAATGTTTATTTATTTTTGACAGAGAGAGAGAGAGAAGAGCATGAGCGGGGGAGGGGCAGAGAGAGAGGGAGACACAGAATCTGAAACAGGCTCCAGGCTCTGAGCTGTCAGCACAGAGCCTGACCCAGGGCTCGAACTTACAGACTGCGAGATCATGACCTGAGCTGAAGTCAGATGCTCAACCGACTGAGCCACCCAGGCGCCCCTTCCCAGTGTCTTTAAAAGCCACAGCTGTGGCATCGCTGCCTGACCCACTTGTTCCTCAGCAAGAATAAACAGTGGTGAGTCAGGAGCAGGAGAGGGGCCTCCGAAGCTACGCTGTAGCTGCGACTGCATCTTCCTCAAAGAGTGGCTGAGTGTAATTCCATTGTGTGTGTGTGTGTGTGTGTGTATCTATCTATCTATATATCTATACTGTATGTGTATCTCTCTCTATATTTATATATATCTATAAATATAGAGAGAGATACACATATGTATATATCACATGTATATATATGTATATATCATATGTCTACGTATATCTCACATCTTCTTTATTCATTCATGTATTGATAGACACTTAAGTGGCTTCCACATCTTGGTGATTGTAAATAATGCTTCAGTGAACACAGGAGCACATGTATCTCTTCAAATTGGTGTTTTCATTTTTAATTTTTTTAATGTTTATTTATTTTTGAGAGGGAGAGAGAACGCGAATGGGGGAGGTGCAGCGAGAGAGGGACACACAGAATCTGAAGCAGGCTCCAGGTTCTAAGCTGTCAGCACAGAGCCCGATGCGTGGCTCCAACTCACAGACCGTGAGATCATGACCTGAGCCTAGATCAGATGCTTAACCGACCGAGCCACCCAGGCTCCCGGTGTTTTCATTTTTTTTAAAGATTTTATTTTTAAGCAATCTCTACACCCAGCATGGGGCTTAAACTCATAACCCCAAGATTAAGAGGACTGAGCCAGCCGGGTGCCCCTCATTTTAATTTTTTGAGGTACCTCCATACTGTTTTCCACAGTGGCAGCACCAATTTACCTTCCCACTGACAGTGCACGAGGGTTGCCTTTTCTTCACATCCTCACCAGCACTTATAACTTTTTGTCTTTTTGATAACAGCCAATCTGACAGGTGTGAGGTGATATCTCAATTTGGTTTTGATTTGCATTTCCCTGAGGATTAGTTATGTTGAACATTTTTTCATGTGCCTGTTGGCCATCTGGATGTCTTCTTTAGAAAAATGTCTATTCAAGTCCTCTGCTCAATTTTTAATTAGGTTGTTTATTTTTTTTAATACTAAGCTGTGTAAGCTCTTAATATATTTTGAATATTAAGCCCTTATTGGATGTATGATTTGCAAATGTCCTCTCCCTTTCAGTAGGTTGCCTTTCCATTCTGTTGATGATTTCCTTCACTTTGAAAAAGGTTTTTTAGTTTGATATAATCCCATTTGTTTATTTTATTTAATTAATTAATTAATTAATTAATTTATTTATTTATGTTTTTAACGTTTTATTTATTTTTGAGACAGAGAGAGACAGAGCATGAATAGGGGAGGGGCAGGGAGAGAGGGAGACATAGAATCGGAAGCAGGCTCCAGGCTCTGAGCCATCAGCCCAGAGCCCGACGCGGGGCTCGAACTCACGGACCGTGAGATCGTGACCTGAGCCGAAGTCGGACGCTTAACCGACTGAGCCACCCAGGCGCCCCACCATTTGTTTATTTTAATGTTAGTTGTCCTTGCCTGGGGATACTGGTCCAAAAAAAATATTGTTAAGACCAATGTCAAATTGCTTACTGCCTATGTTCTCTTCTAGGATTTTTACAGTTTCAGGTCTTACATTCAACTTTAATCCATTTTGAGTTTATTTTTGTGTGTGGTGTAAGAAAGTGGTTAAGTTTCTTTTGTATGTGGCTGTCCAGCTTTTCCAACATCATTTGTAGAAGAGACTGTCTTTTCCCCATTGTACATTCTTGCCTCCTTTGTCATAGATTAATTGACCTTGTATGTGTAGGTTTGTTTCTGGGCTTTCTATTCTATTCCATTGATCTATGTGTCTGTTTTCATGGCAGTGCCATAATGTTTTGATTAGTATAGCTTTGTAGTATAGTTTGATACCTCCAGCCTTGTTTTTCTTTCTAAATATTTGAGAAATAGCTTTGGCTATTAGGGGTCTTTTGTGATTCCATTCAAATTTTAGGATCCTTTGTTCTAGTTATATGAAAAATGCCATTGGCGTTTTTTTTTTAAGATTTATTTTTAAGTAATCTCTGCACCTAATGTGGGGCTCAAACTCACAACCCTGAGATCAAGAGTCTCATGCTCCACTGACTGAACCAGACAGGTGCCCTGCCATTGGTACTTTGATGGAGATTGTATTAAATCTATAGATTGCCTTTGGTATATGGACATTTAAAAAATGTTTATTTATTGATTGTGTGTGAGAGGGAGAGAGCTAGGGAGGAGCAGAGAAAGAGAGAGGGAGAGAGAGAATCTCAACTAGGCTCCACTGATAGCACAGAGCCCAACATGGGGATTGATCTCCCAACATGAGATCTTGACCTGAACCAAAATTAAGAGTTGGAGCCTTAACTGACTGAGCCACCCCAGTGCCCCTGGTCTATGGACATTTTTAACAATATTACTTTTTCCAGTCCATGAGCATGGTATATCTTTCCATTTATTTGTGTCCTCTTCAATTTCTTTCATCAATGTCTTACAGTGTTCAGAGCACAGGTCTTTCATCTCCTTGGTTAATTTTATTCTTAGGTACTTTATTCTTTTTGATATAATTGTAATGAGATTGTTTTCTTAATTTCTCTTTCTGATAGTTCATTATTAGTGTATAGAAATGCAACCGATTTCTGTATGTTAATTTTGTATTCCACAACTTTAGTGAGTTCATTTAGTAGTTCTAATAGTTTTTTAGTGGATTTCTTAGTCTATACACACACACACACACACACACACACACAGAGGACCATGTCACCTGCAAATAGTGATAATTTTACTCTCCTTTTCCAATTTGAATGCCTTTTATTTATTTTTCTTGTTTAATTGCTGTGGCTAGAACTTGCAATACTGTATTGAATAAAAGTGGTGACAGTGGGTATCCTTGTTTTGTTCCTGATCTTAGAGGAAAACCTTTTAGCTTTTTACTATTGAGTATGATGTTAGATGTGGGTTTGTCATATATGGTCTTTGTTATGTTCCTTCTATCCCCAGTTTTTTTAAAGTTTATTTATTTACTTATTTACTTATTTTTGAGAGAGAGAGAGAGACAGAGACAGAGAGAAAATGCAAGTGTGGGAGTGACAGAGGGTGAGAGGGACAGAGAGAGAATCCCAAGCAGGCCCCACACTTTCAGCACAGAACCTGATGCAGGTTCGAATCACAAACTGCAAGATCATGACCTGAGCCGAAGTTGGCTGTTTAACCAACTGAGCCACCTAGGTGCCCCTATCCCCACTTTGCTGAGTGTTCTTATCACTAATGGATGTTGAATTTTATCAAATGCTTTTTTGCATCTATTAAAATAATCATATGATTTTTATCCTTCATTTTGTTAATGTGGTGTATCACATCAATTGATTTAAGGATGTTGAATCATCCTTGCATTCCTGAAATAAATCTCACTTGATGGTGGTATATCATCTATTTAATGTATTCTTAAATTTGGTTTGCTGATATCTTATTGAGGATTTTTAAACATGTATTCATTAGGCATATTGGCCTATAATGTTTTTGTTTTGTTTTGTTTTTTTGTGATGTCTTTGTCTGGTTTTGGTATCAGAGTAATGCTGGCCTCATAAAGTGAGTTCTGAAGCTTTCTTTCCCTTTTATTTTTTGGAATAACTTGAGAGAGATAGGTGCTGACTCTTTAAATGTTTGGTAGAATACACCTGTGAAGCTGTCTGGACCTGGGCTTTTTTTTTTTTTTTTTTTTTTTTTTTCAGGGGAGAGTTTTCAAATTACTGACTCAATTTCATTACTTGTTACTGTTCTATTCAGATTTTTTTCTCTTCTCTTCTCTTCTCTTCTCTTCTCTTCTCTTCTCTTCTCTTCTCTTCTCTT